>NC_042984.1:8337132-8352132 GCF_901001165.1 Salmo trutta | reverse complement strand
AGCAAAATCCATGTCTCTGTTCCATATTACCATGTTGGAGGAGATGTCACAGCAGCGTTTGTTTGCCATGGCTCATGGATCCTCTGGGCAGGCACTTGGCCCTGTTCCTCTCTCCCCATGTAGCCCTCACAGGGTCTGGGCAAATGTTTCTCCCCGCTCTGCTCTAATGTCCCATATGAGCACAACCCAGATTGGAAACACATTTCTGGCACCCTGTCTTCTCTCACTGACAGAGAGGGAGAGCAGCAACAGCAACAACTCTGTAGTGGAGAGAGAGGGAGGAGGGCCCAGGGAAATACTATACTAACTACCCCATAACAGAGTACTGAGAATCACTGTTACCACTCCGTCAGTGCACTAGTTTCATTTCGTCCCGAGTTCACCCCAAGCCCCTCTCCCCTATGCAGTTGTAGAGACCTGAGAGGATTTGATAGGTACAGTAGAATGGCTCCACCTTGCCTGCTGATTGGCTTGGTAGAATAATCAACAAATCTCTCACACCTACCCATTTAACCCAGCTTTTTACAGAAACAAATTTGTAACAAGGTTTGGTTGACTTCAAATTGGATTCATGTTTGTTGACAGCTACATCGAAATTGGATGTTGATCTGACATAATTGCAATGGCTGTTCTCCATTCTCTCATTGTACCTGGTGCACCATTGTAGTGAGACTACAGGTACCTTATAGCAATATTCAATGTACAGCTGCTGAAACACACCAAAAGCCATACTCCACTCTCAAAAACCACACTCCACTCTCAAAAACCACACTCCACTCTCAAAACCCATACTTCTCTCAAAAACCACACTCCACTCTCAAAAACCACACTCCACTCTCAAAAACCATACTCTTCTCTCAAAAACCACACTCCACTCTAAAAAAAACACACTCCACTCTCAAAAACCACACTCCACTCTCAAAAACCATATTCCTCTCAAAGACCACACTCCACTCTCAAAAACCACACTCTTCTCTCAAAAACCATAATCCTCTCTCAAAAACCATAATCCTCTCTCAAAAACCACACTCCTCTCTCAAAAACCACACTCCTCCTCTCTCAAAAAACCATACTCCTCTCTCAAAATCATACTCTTCTCTCAAAAACCATACTCCTCTCTCAAAAACGGTATATTTTAACAATCTGTTTTATAGTTTGAATGCATCCACACTATTAGTGTAGAGATCCTACAGAAGACTGGGTGGGAACCATGACAACATTGAGTCTGATGAACTAGAAGCAGGTGAGGAGACCTCTTCATTGATCCCATATTTCTCTGAGAAGACAACCTGTGTTGAGAGCATCACTAAGACAACGTCCCCTATTCACGATGTACTGCACTACGTAGCCCATACGGGCCCCGGTCAAAAGTCAACCCCTACATAGGCAATAGGGTGTCATTTGGGAGAGTCTAAAACATGTAATGGAGTCGGATTCGAAGGCTGCCGCGGCATCAACTATTTGCAGTGAAAGAAAGAGCAATAACGCCTAAGGTGTTTCTCATACCATGTAGACTGAGGATGCAGCCAGACCGTTCTACAGTACTTTATGGCCATCATCAATTCAGATTTATACTTTATAGTTCTTCTGGAAATACTTCAAAATCACTACAACATCTGCAGCTGGTTGTCCCTTCACCATACACATTTTCATAGCGCTTTTTCAAGTTCTCAAAACACTTAACCAATGTGTAGCATGTACCCGGACAGAATCAGATATCTGGAGGGTTTCCAGTACGAATCCCGGGTCCGACAAGAAAAATATGTTGTAGGGTGAGCTGGCAACCAGAAGATTGCTGGTATCAAATCCTAGATGCCATTGCCTGACGTTGTGCCCTTGAGCAAGGCACTTAAACCCCACAACAACAGCTCCGTAGGCACCCATTGTGGCAGCACCTCTCCATATGTGTAGAAATGTGTGTGTTTCAAATTGGGTTCAAAGTTCATTAACCAATAAAGTGATCTTAATCTGATATTAATCTTAATTTTAAAACGACAATACATATCAATGCTTTATGAAACAGAGCGTTCATATGATCTATATTCTATGCAGAGATATTTTAGCATCACCTGTAAAACTAACATTTCTCTCAGAGTAATAAAGTCTTCCTGGGTTGAGAAAATCTTCCGCTCACTGCCGTTTGCATGGAAACAATTAGCGTGCCAGGACAGCAATTTTTTGGCAAGGCACAGGAACTGCACTGCACCGTGCACAAACATCTCATTAAGAGTCCAATGATACACCGCTAAGTAGCTCACAGATGGCTGACCTCGCTCGGTCCTGGCACTGAACATTTGACAGGTTGTGTAATTTAGCTAACTTCTCTTTAAGGTAAAAGGGAAGGTGTTGCCGAGTCTGTCTGGCTCAACCAATGCCTGATGGGGGAGTTTTATGCTACTGGCACGCCGGTCAACCTCCAGCAAAGCTTTATATTCCCCTGAAAACCCCCTCAATGGTACACCCTGGCCAACATTTAAATCACTGTCAGAGCTGCCGAATATAATCACCAGGATACTTTTAGGATGAAGACCCAGAATTTCACTCTTAGCTGAATATTAGAAATACAATCCACAGTATTTCATGGATGATCTTTTGCTTTCTAAAAGTTATTAACATTGTCTAAGGGTAGGTAATCCCATTCCCCACTAATGTGTGGTATTAAGCTGGGGAATGCATGGCAGACATGGTGTAAAAATGGCTATTGTACTCTTACAATACGTGCCATGTGATCACAAGTGACCAAGGAGAGTCAGGACCGCGATCTAAACTGATGGATAATTCCAAAATAAAAGTTTTGAAGTGAACTATCACTGTAAAGCCACATCCAAAGAACATAACCCTTTGAAAATAATATAGAACTGAACACATTGGAGGAAAACTAAGAAGGTGGAAAAAAATCCTCAGGTTTGCCCTTTGGCCTCCTAACAAGGTATAGAGTGAGCAGCACAAGGTAGTCTCTGAAGACATGAAGATGTTGAGCTGCCACTAAGTCCTCTCTTCCTCTCCTCTCTTCTGCTGTCTGTTGGGTTCTGATAGCTGCATCGTCCTCTGCTCAGAACAAATCTATAAAACTGTAGATTCCCAGTCTTCTCTGGAGGGGCGGCCAAACTACTTCCACATGTTATTTTTCCATATCCCGCTGCTATTCTGGAATTTCGTTTATGTACATTGTCAAACTTCTCACAGTGTGAGAATAAAAGGAAGAAAAGCAATTATGGGCCAGGGGAGAGGAGAGCAGGGAATGGGTGGTGGATTAACCCTTGCCTGTGTGGTACCAGGGGCTGGGGATGTGGTGGGGTGTTCCATCCCAGGGCCTCGCTCCTGGGGACGTTCACACGGGAAGAGAAGAGAGGCCAGGCTGCATCCTGCCTCTGGAGCTCTCCCCAGCCGTCACTGCTGCACCACCACCAACAGACAGCTTGGGGCTCTAGTCCCTCTGACCCCAGCACAATCCCCAACCCATGCGCTTCCTGACCACCACGCCCCCGCTTCGACGGGGTCCTGAGAACATGCAAACACCAGAGGTCGAGGTGAGACATGTGAAGCATGTCGGGAGGGGGACACCAGTAAGGGACATTACACCCTTTATCCCCATGACTGTCCCCACTTAAGTTAGACTGATCAATCTGTGGCTTCCAGGCAGAGGGGAGAATGACTCTTGGTGTCACCTTTTGAGGCCCTTTTTCCTGGGGGTGTCCTAAGGGGGGTTGTCTCTAAAAGGGGGAAGGAAGGGGGGATTGAATGTAATAAACTACCTATGAAACCCTCAGAGCCACAGGTCACCACTACCCAAAGGCTGCACGTCCCGGCGCCGGCGCAGAGTGAATATATACACACACAAACAATATTTACATGGAGAAAAGCGCAAAGCCCACGCAACGTTGCCCAATAGATTCCCTTCTGTGATCATAGACTAAATACGAAGGCCTCAGAGACAAGACACTGCTGTCTGTCTCTGTTTGTGTTCTGTGTAACAGCAACCTCCTGTGAAAGGGCCAGAAGGGTCAGGAAAGGGACCCCGCACCCACCCTCTCCTTCCATTTAAAGCTTAGAGGACTTGAAATGACATTGGGGGGGGGGGGGGGGGGGGGGGGGGGGGGGGGGGGGGAGGGGGGAGAAAGGAGTCCAGACGTGAGGGTCGTGTGCTAGATGGAGGAAGGGCCGGATGCTAACACCATAGAGCAAGAACAGAGTGAAGGGTCTACGCACCCCCAACCTCCCACCCTCCCTCCCTCCCTCTTCCTCTTTTCCCCAAGAGAGCTGATGACGAGCACAAAGCCTGAACTCTCCCCCAGCCCCAGGCTATAATTAGCAACCCCCAATTTAACTCATCATGCTCTGTCTGTCTGTCTGCCTGCCTGCCTGCCTGCCTGCCTGCCTGCCTGCCTGACTGCCTGCCTGCCTGCCTGCCTGCCTGCCTGCCTGCCTGCCTGCCTGCCTGCCTGCCTGCCTGTGTCTTTAACCCTGACAGAGCTATCATGTCAAGTCTTGAGAGCCTGGGGAGCAAGTCAGCTCCCTCGAAACAGCTGTGACTAGTAAGGTCCTTTAACTGTGTTGCCTTCAGACTGGCGTGTTTAGTACGACCGTGGATGTTCAGAGGTGTGTTTCATGTTCTGTGTGATGTTCAGTGTGTGTGTGTGTTGTTCAGCGTGTGTGTGTGTGTGTGTGTATTTGTGTATATTTGTGTGTCTGTGTGTGTGTTTGTATACCTACAGTATGTTCCCAGTGCAGCTTTGTATGGTGAGCATGACTCTGTAGCGAAGTAATACTTGATATATATGAATACATTATATACACCATAATAGACTCAATTAATATGTTAACAAAGTCTATAAATGAATTATCTGACTACATAAATATAGTTCAAATATGCAAGCAAGCATTGACATTGACGTTGACTAGCAAGAACTGGTCTGAGAGTGGAACACTACAAGTTAAATACAGTATTTAATTACTTTGTAAAACAAATTAAATCACATACAAGGCATTAAGCTTAAGTGATAAATCATTAACAAGCATTACAATCCAATACTCTAGGCATGATCAGAGAGGGAGAGAGAGAGAAAAGTCCTGCCTGAAAGGACATGCCCCCAAGAGTCCCTGGGATGTAGAGAGAAAGAAAGAAAGCAAGAAAGAGAGTATCTCTTTCCAGCGCAGGTCAGGAACAAAAGAGAGAAAGGGACAATGAAGCTCATACCCTTTTATAAGCATCTGACTTCTTGACCAATAGTATTACTGTTGAGTTAACATCCAATCAGATAACAGACCTGCAGGATGATGTAAAGACAACAAGATGTTAAGAGAACAAGATGTGAAGAGAACAAGATGTGAAGACAACAGGATGTGAAGACAACAGGATGTGAAGACAACATGATGTGAAGACAACATGATGTGAAGACAACAGGATGTGAAGACAACAGGATGAGAAGACAACAGGATGTTAAGACTACAGGATGTTAGACCACAGGATGTGAAGACCACAGGATGTTAAGACTACAGGATGTTAAGACAACAGGATGTGAAGACAACAAGATGTGAAGACTACAAGATGTGAAGACTACAGGATGTGAAGACAACAGGATGTGAAGACTACAGGATGTTAAGACAACAGGATGTTAGACCACAGGATGTGAAGACCACAGGATGTTAAGACTACAGGATGTTAAGACAACAGGATGTGAAGACAACAGGATGTGAAGACTACAGGATGTGAAGACAACAGGATGAGAAGACAACAGGATGTTAAGACTACAGGATGTTAGACCACAGGATGTGAAGACCACAGGATGTAAGACTACAGGATGTTAAGACAACAGGATGTGAAGACAACAAGATGTGAAGACAACAGGATGTGAAGACTACAGGATGTGAAGACTACAGGATGAGAAGACAACAGGATGTGAAGACTACAAGATGTGAAGACTACAGGATGTGAAGACAACAGGATGTGAAGACTACAGGATGTTAAGAACAACAGGATGTTAGACCACAGGATGTGAAGACCACAGGATGTTAAGACTACAGGATGTTAAGACAACAGGATGTGAAGACAACAGGATGTGAAGACTACAGGATGTGAAGACTACAGGATGAGAAGACAACAGGATGTGAAGACAACAGGATGTAAAGACTACAAGATGTGAAGACTACAGGATGTGAAGACAACAGGATGTGAAGACAACAGGATGTGAAGACAACAGGATGTTAAGACAACAGGATGTTAAGGACTACAGGATGTTAAGACAACAGGATGTAAAAACGAACCTCTGCTTCTCAGAGGTTGAGACGAGGGGTTTGTTGAGATTTTGAAGAGAAGGCTGAATTCCTAATGTTGGGTGTTCAATACACGACTTTCAAAATCCTAACATCGCTGAGCATTAAAAGCCTCTCACATTCCTTTAATTTTTTGTCTTGCCAACGTAGTGGTGCTCACACTAAACGATCTGGTACAGATCACACACTATAAGATTCTTCACTTGGCCGTGAGGATTCTCCATACCACCACTCTGTCTAATGAAAGCAATGATGTGATTAGAATCTTAACGTACTAGAAGGAGCTGTGGCTCAATGCAGCCCCATAAAGGTTTTCAGTCAGACATTCACGCATGCCGTGCAGAGCTGAAATTTCTAGCAAACATTTTGAATTGAATGACATTGTTTGGAAACTTCAGAGTTGTAACGATTTGACACTTTGGCTTGGGTTAAAGGAAAGTATAAACGAATACTAGTAGTCAACGCTCCTGCTAGGAGGGATGACTACTAGTATCACATGCTCGGTATCACATGCTTGGTGATGCGAAACAAAGTCACCATCTCACTGGCTTCTTCTCTGGTGAGCTCTCATTGGCTATTGCTAATCACCGTTCTCAAAATGTGTCGTTGCACATCTCACACTTCAAGATCATTGCAGATTTTGTGCCGATATAATAAAACATGTTTGAAAATATTGGGACATCTGGGACTGCTCAAAGACGGGACCATCAGCCCTTAGATTGCGTCTCAGGCCCGTTTACATTAAATGAGCGTTGGTGACGGCTGCGCACCGAGTAGGCAACGACATGGTGATTTTGTCACCAATCTCAAAAAACGTATCTGGGAGAGCTAAATCGGGGGCCAGACAACACAGAGGAAATCCTTGCATACAGTTGATGAGAGTAACTTCGAGGGCTGAGCTGCCCTACAGACTCATCAATTAGTTGGGCCTCCATCAGTCTAGATTACCATGACTTCTGAAGTGGGGGGAGGGGGGGGTGTCTTCCCACGTCAGTCACTTCTGCAGCTCTGGTTTTTATCCTCCTTCATCAGTGATAAGACCAAGGACTGAAAACCCACAAGGACATCTAGTATGACCACTATCCAGATACTGTAGCAGGCATAGGCTGTAGAAAGACCAGCCCTTGTTGTTAGTTGTGCATTGGCTCGCTGCGAAAATGAGAGTATTTGACATTTAAAAAAAACAAGGGGGAAACTTCTAACAATACGAATCATCAAATTGAACAAGACTTACAATGTTAACGTTAATGCTTGGGAGACTGAAGCCTGAAGTCATTTTTAAATTGCACCATTATTTTTATAAAGAGAGCTTTCCCATGGTCCATTTGTCTATTTAATACAGCACATCTGGTGGATACGTTCTCCTTCTCCTCGTGAAAAACAATCTGTCGTCACAGGGGCTGCAGTGAGGAGCGAATATGGAGACTCTGCAGCCTCTCGGGTGACTGGAGTTACAGTTTTGTAACTGATGGAATGCCTCATGCAGGACAGGGCCTGGAGTTAGAGCCCAGTTGGAGCCCAGTGGAAGACATTGTTATGGGCAACAGCAGTTCGGGTGTGTGAGGGTAAGTGAGGTAATGCTGGTGATGTAACATAAGGGGGCGGTGGGGACGGGGGAAAGGCGATAGGCATGAGGCAGTTGGTGTCAGCGTTGGGATCTCTAATGTTAGCCAGACATCACCAGGCAGCAGGAAACCAGGACAGAGGATACATACCCACCTAGAAACCAGCTTCCCTAAACCACTCGCAAGGCAAAGCCGCGAGTGACTCCCTTGAGGTCACCGCTAATCCCCACTCATCTCCCTCACCCACTTTCCTCTCAAACGTGACGATTATACGACTTACGCCAAGTAAATGCATCTACACAGAAAGGCAGCGACATGTTTTTCCTTAGCTACATAACATAGACACTCTAACTCATTGTCCCCTGTAAGGCTTCCCTCCCTGCTAATTGAGTGTGTGTCCCCCCCAAAAAAAAAAACAGACGGCGAGAAAATGACCGCCATGTTTTTTTGTAAAATAGGAAGATGTTTTGTAACCAGAATCGTAAACATAGCACTACTACTATGTTGTTTTCGGCTGCTCCGTAAATAAAAAAAAATGTAAAATGTGTCGCTTTTTTAACTGTTGAGTACTTCTTCAAATCAACTTGCCACTAGGAGCATGAGGAGCAACAAAACAACTTCCAGAGAAGGTTCATCTGTCTAGAAAACACAGCAGTTTGTTCTGGGTGTGCCCCTCTATTTTCTCCACTTGGGGACGAGGCTGGAATTGCTTGTTTAAGGATAATACAAGGAAGACTCTCTGAGGAGCCCCGCACCCCAAACGCCAGACTTGAGACGAACACCACAACCGCAGTGCAGTGCAGCGCAACGGGGGAAGAGGAGAGGAACAGAGAGACGAGGAAAGGAACAGAGAGGGGAGGAAGAGGCATACTGGGGTAGTAATGAAGGGCTTATATTCCTGGTGACTAGAGAGAGTCTGGGGTGGGAGGGGGGTGTGGATGTGAAAGGGGTTGGGGAGAAGGTGGATGGGGGAATGGGGATGTGGATGTGGAGGGGGATGTGGATGGGGATGTGGAGAGTAGGGATGGGGATGTGGAGGGGGATGAGAATGGGGATGTGGAGAATGGGGATGTGAATGGGGATGTGAATGGGGATGTGGAGGGGGATGTGAATGGGGATGTGGAGGGGATGTGAATGGGGATGGGGGGGGGGGATGTGGAGGGAGGGGGATGTGGAGGGGGATGTGGGGAGGGGGATGTGGAGGGGGATGTGGAGGGGGATGTGGAGAATGGGGATGTGAATGGGGATGTGGAGGGGGATGTGAATGGGGATGTGAATGGGGATGTGGAGAGTAGGGATGGGGATGTGGAGGGGGATGCGGAGAATGGGGATGTGGAGAATGGAGATGTGAATGGGGATGTGGAGGGGGATGTGGGGTGGGGGATGTGAATGGGGATGTGGAGAATGGAGATGTGAATGGGGATGTGGAGGGGGATGTGAATGGGGATGTGGAGAATGGGGATGTGAATGGGGATGGGAGAATGGGGATGTGAATGGGGATGTGGAGAATGGAGATGTGAATGGGGATGTGGAGGGGGATGTGGGGTGGGGATGTGAATGGGATGTGGAGAATGGGGATGTGGAAGGAGATGTGGAGGGGAGGGGGATGTGGAGGGGGATGTGAAGGATGGCCGCTGCCACCTAGTGTTTTTTCTCCAACTGCTCCTTGGCAGGGAGTGTGTGTGCCTCTGTCTCTGTGTGTGTGTTCCTGTGTGTATGGGGGGAGGGGCCCTGTCTCTGTGTGCATGTCTCTGTGTGTGTGTGTGGGGGGGGGGGGGGTCCTGTCTCTGCGAGTGTGTGTGTGGGGTGGTGGGCTGTCTCTATGAGTGTGTGTGGGGAGGGCCCTGTCTCTGTGAGAGTGTGTGGGGGAAAGGGGGGGGGCCCTGTGTGTGGGGGGGGCCTTTCTCTGTGAGAGTGTGTGGGGAAGGGGGGGCGGGGGGTGTGAGTGCCCCTGTCTCTGTGTGTGTGTTCCTGTGTGTGGGGGGCAGGGGCCCTGTCTCTGTGAGTGTGTCTCTGTGTGTGTGGGGGGGACTGTCTCTGTGAGTGTTTGTGGGGGGAGGGCCCTGTCTCTGTGATGTGTGTCTGTGTCTGTGTGTGTGGGGGGGGCTGTCTCTGTGAGTGTTGTTGGGGGGAGGGCCCTGTATCTGTGGGTTGTCCCTATGTGGTGTCCCTGTGTGTTTTAATGGAATGCGGGGCTGGCAGCCAGAGCATGCAGCAGACAGACCCGACAGAGCAAAGAGGGAGAAAGCAGGAATGTAATTAAATTAGGGGTGTCACACCAGGAACCCAGAGCTTAAACAAGCCTCCAGGGATTGTGGGAGATCTCCCAGGCATTCAGTGGTTCCTTGATCTGAGAACATAGGAGAAGATGGCTACGATGGGGATCCGTGGCATACATACACAATGCGTGTGGATACATTACATGCAGGGGCTTCGTGGCATACATACACAATGCGTGTGGATACATTACATACAGGGGCTCCGTGGCATACATACACAATGCGTGTGGATACATTACACATGCCACAATTGAAAAGCGAATCGTCACAACTACACACGATTACATTGGGATTCATGGACGCAGTCCAACTGCTTCCATTCAGAATAACTAACATGTGGGTGCTGCATGTGTAGCACATGGGGATGTGTGAAACTTACTCTGAAGTGTACCGCTTGCGCTAGCACAATAGCTAGCACAATAGCTAGCTTTCACGTGGCGCCGACTGGTAAGACGCTTCAGTAGGGTGGTCCTCAGTTCATGCCAGGTATGGGCTGAATTGGGAGGAAGTTGTACCGACTTAGCAAGCAGCATGACATCCTTTACATTCCTACCGTGGCACACGGTACTTAAATAAAAATACTTTAAAGTACTACTTAAGTAGCTTTTTGGTGTAGCTGTACTTAACTTTTTTTTACTTCACTATATTCTTAAAGAAAATAATGTACTTTTTCTCTGACACCCAAAAGTACTCATTACATTTTGAATGTTAGCACGACAGGAAAATTGTCAAATTCACACACTTATCAAGAGAATATCCCTGCCTCTGATCTGACAGACTCACTAAACAAACATGGTTAATTTGTAAATGATGTCTGAGTGTTGGAGTGTGCCCCTGGCTATTTGTAAATGATGTCTGAGTGTTGGAGAGCGCCCCTGGCTATCTGTAAATGATGTCTGAGTGTTGGAGTGTGCCCCTGGCTATTTGTAAATTATGTCTGAGTGTTGGAGAGTGCCCCTGGCTATCTGTAAATTATGTCTGAGTGTTGGAGAGCGCCCCTGGCTATCTGTAAATGATGTCTGAGTGTTGGAGAGTGCCCCTGGCTATCTGTAAATGATGTCTGAGTGTTGGAGTGTGCCCTGGCTATCTGTAAATGATGTCTGAGTGTTGGCGTGTGCCCCTGGCTATCTGTAAATTATGTCTGAGTGTTGGAGTGTGCCCCTGGCTATCTGTAAATTATGTCTGAGTGTTGGAGTGTGCCCCTGGCTATCTGTAAATGATGTCTGAGTGTTGGAGTGTGCCCCAAGCTATCTGTAAATGATGTCTGGGTGTTGGAGAGTGCCCCTGGCTGTCTGTAAATGATGTCTGAGTGTTGGAGAGTGCCTCTGGCTATCTGTAAATGATGTCTGAGTGTTGGAGAGCGCCCATGGCTATCTGTAAATGATGTCTGAGTGTTGGAGAGTGCCCCTAGCTATCTGTAAATGATGTCTGAGTGTTGGAGAGCGCCCCTGGCTATCTGTAAATGATGTCTGAGTGTTGGAGTGTGCCCTGGCTATCTGTCAAGATGTCTGAGTGTTGGAGTGTGCCCCTAGCTATCTGTAAATTATGTCTGAGTGTTGGAGAGTGCCCCTGGCTATCTGTAAATGATGTCTGAGTGTTGGAGTGTGCCCCTGGCTATCTGTCAAGATGTCTGAGTGTTGGAGTGTGCCCCTAGCTATCTGTAAATGATGTCTGAGTGTTGGAGTGTGCCCCTAGCTATCTGTAAATAAAAATATAAGAAAACGGTGGCGTTTGGTTTGCTTAATATAGGATTTTTTAAATTAGTTTTACTTTTGATACTTAAGTATATTTTAGCAATTACAATTACTTTTGATACTGAAGTATATTTAAAACCTAATGCTCTTTTAGACTTTTACTGAGGTAGTACTTTACTGGGTGATTAACTTTTACTTGATTCATTTCCATTAAGGTATCTTTACTTTTACTCAAGTATGACAATTGGGTACTTTTTCCACCACTGGTTAGCATGTAGATTTGTTGGGTTTGTCGACCACCGGTGATATGGAATGACTTAACCAGGTCATTCTTGACAAGAGACTCACAGGGGTGATATTTTTTTCTTGCCTAGCACTTACACACCCGTTTCAACTAATCAACTTATCATCATGCATTTCAATAGCTATGTCCCATGTGTTAGCGCTGGGTACGAACAACAAAATGCACCATTGTTGATCCCCAGGGCTAGAATCAAGAAACCCTGAACTAAACCAACTCAAATAGCAGCATTTTGGTGAGGTGTAGCACAGCACATACACATACAGGGTTAAGTTTGTACAGTACTGCTGGGATCAACGTGTATTCTAGGCCGACAGCTGGGGTTGGATCCATGCCTCCGCTTTAACAATGGGGTATGCTGCAACAAGCAGGAACCGAATCACTGGGAGAGAGATTTATGCACCGTCTGTGTTGGGAAGTTGGACCGACATCCATAAGAGAGAACCAGAGCAAGAACGAAAAAGGACAAAAAGTGGACAGAGAAATTAAGAAATCAAAAAATGAAAACACAGAAAGAGAAGGAATGAGAACAGAACCAAACAAAATGGAAGGAGAATGAGGTCTGACATTCTAGTCTTTTAGCAGACACTCTTATCCAGAACAACTTACAGTAGTGACTACATACATTTTTTAACTGATCACAATGGGAATTGAACCCACAACCCTGGCGTTGCAAGAGTCAACTGACACTGGACCACATAGACTACATGTAGTAATAACAACGCTGGTCGGCCCAGAGACTATATCACCATATAGTGTACACAATCCTTCTAGATCATTCTAACGGCCACAGAAAGGTGGGGGCCCTAAGAATTGTACTCCATAATTGTCAGATAGTGATGCATCTCAAGGCTCTGTCTGTAGCTTCCCTGTAGCTCAGTTGGTAGAGCATGGTGTTTGCAACACCAGGGTTGTGGATTCAATTCCCATGGGGGGCCAGCACAGAAAAAAAAAAAAAAAAAATATATATGAAATTGTATGAAATGTATGCATTCACTACTGTAAGTCGCTCTGGATAAGAGCGTCTGCTAAATGACGTAAATGTACACTCTTTGAAAATAAGGTGCTATCTAGAACCTTAAGAAGGTTATTTGGCTGTCCCTATAGGAGAACCCTTTGAGGAAACCTTGTTGGTTTCAAGTAGAACCGTTTTGGGTTCCATGTACAACCTTTACACAGAGGGTTCTACTTGGAACCAAAAGGGTTTTACCTGAAACCAAAAGGGTTATCCTATGGGGACAGCCAAAGAACCCTTTTTGATCCTTGTTTGTAAGAATGTATAGTTGGCAGCAGACGTTCTGATCAGACGATCCACCACTGTATTGCACTGCAGAATTTAGCGCAGCAACACAGCAGTGTAGCCTATCTGAACCAGCCCCAAAGGACACCGACCAACCTGCAAGAAGGCCATAGTTAATAAATGAGCCGTATAATTCCACCTGACTGTCGTACTGCATACTCAGGAATGAGAGTCCAGTCTCTTCCGCCCAGCGAGGCTCCCTTAGCTGTGTGGCTCCCAGGGGCCGCCATGCTATATCAAACCTTTGATCAGGGGTGGGTGCCAGTCCAACTGAGCCACCGCCTCAACCACTGCCCTTGAATACACAGGGAGGCCCCCTATTAATCCCATTATGCAAATTGTAGTGATAAATCACACTGTGTTTTTTTGTTCCATCCTCATTATTCACAGTGCCTCCACACAGGGCTTTCCTCATTATTTACAGTGCCTCCACACAGGGCTTTCCTGGTATTCAATTAAGATAGAGGAGGAGGAAGGAGGAGGGAGAAAAGGGTCTGCCAATGTTTTTTAGGGACAGTAGTCTCAGCTGGCCAAAAACCCCAGGCTGTGACAGATTGGCATCCAGCATGGCCATGACCCGAACAAGGACAATTGGCAGAGAGCGGTGGCTGGTTGTGGAATCCCCCCCCACGGGGAATGGCTAGAGGGAGGTGGGTTGGTGGAGAGGTGGGGTGGGTTGGCAGGATGGGGGTCTGTTCAGAGTTGGAGAGAGCTCAAAGGGGTGTCATACATCTGAAAATGTGTCAAACCTGTGCCTCAGTGGAGAGAATTTGGCACCGGCCATCACTCTTCAAAACACATGATCTGTGGGGCTACAGGGCCAGTAGAGATATGGGAGTGGTCTTTTATAGACCGTGGAGAGGAGGCTGGAAGGGGCAGGTTGGAGGTGAATGGATGGCTTCAAGACACCACATTGTTGCTGTGTGTTTCAGCTGAATGAGATGGAGCAAATGCAATGTCTTTCACATTCACACTGTGTTCATGTCAGCAGGCGGGTTTGGGATGGTTGGGATGGTTGGGATGGTCGGAATGGTTGGGGGGGGTCCTTTAGAAACAAACACTGCCAGTAATGTACGGTGCTATCTACAACCTAAAAGGGTTCTTCTGCTGTCCTCATAGGAGAACCCTTTAAAGAACCCGTATTGGTTCCAGGTAAAACCCTTTCCACAGAGGGTTCTACATGGAACCCAAAAGGGTTATACCTGGAACCAAAAAGGGTTCTATTTGGAACCAAAAAGGGTTTTATTTGACACCAAAAAGGGTTCTCTTATGGGGACAGCCAAAGAACCCTTTTGGAACCCTTTTTTTTAAGAGTGTACAAAACACACACATACACACAGACTCTCGTCTGCAGCCTTCCTCCCTCTCAGTGGCTTGTGCCCAGCAGATGCCTGGAAGAGGCGTGACAACAATGCGGATTAGTGGCAAATTGCTGAACTCTTCACTTGTGCTCCTTGAACTGGGCCTGGCTCTCTCTGAGAAACACTATAGTTCCAGACATCAGACAAACAGCAGCAGAAAACAAGGGGTCAATGGGACAATCGAAAGGACACCCGTTGCGGCTCTAAATTTTTGCTAGTTTGTCAAA
>NC_042984.1:8245048-8310156 GCF_901001165.1 Salmo trutta | reverse complement strand
TAGAAACATGTCTCCCCCATAAGAACATGTCTACCCATAAGAACCTGTCTCCTCCATAAGAACATGTCTCCCCATCAGAACATGTCTCCTCATAAGAACATGTCTCCCCCATAAGAACATGTCTCCCCCGTAAGAACATGTCTCCCCATCAGAACATGTCTCCCAACAAGAACATGTCTCCCCATAAGAACATGTCTCCCAATCGGAACATGTCTCCCCATGAGAACATGTCCCCCCATAAGAACATGTCTCCCAATCGGAACATGTCTCCCCGTAAGAATATTTCTCCCCATCAGAACATGTCTCCCCATAAAAACATGTCTCCCCATAAGACCATGTCTCCCCATAAGAACATGTCTCCCCATAATAACATGTCTCCCCATAAGAACATGTCTCCCAACAAGAGCATTTCTCCCAACAAGAACATGTCCCCCATAAGAACATGTCTCCCAACAAGAACATGTCTCCCAACAAGAACATGTCTCCCAACAAGAACATGTTTCCCAACAAGAACATATCTCCCAACAAGAACATGGTTCCCCCATAAGAACATGTCTCCCAACAAGAACATGTCTCCCAACAAGAGCATGTCTCCCAACAAGGACATTTCTCCCATAAGAACATGTCTCCCAACAAGAACATGTCTCACAACAAGAGCATGTCTCCCAACCAGAACATGTCCCCCATAAGAACATGTCTCCCAACAAGAACATATCTCCCACATAAGAACATGTCTCCCTAAAAAACATGTCTCCCCATAAGAACATGTCTCCCACATAAGAACATGTCTCCCCAATAGAACATGTCTCCCCATAAGAACATGTGTCCCCCATCAGAACATGTCTCCCGATAAGAACATGTCTCCCCATAAGAACATGTCTCCCCATAAGAACATGTCTCCCAAAAAGAACATGTCTCCCCATAAGAACATGTGTCCCCCATCAGAACATGTCTCCCGATAAGAACATGTCTCGCCCAAAAGAACATGTCTCCCCATAAGAACATGTCTCCTCCATCAGAACATGTCTCCCGATAAGAACATGTCTCGCCCAAAAGAACATGTATCCCCATAAGAACATGTCTCCCCCATAAGAACATATCTCCCCCATAAGAACATGTCTCCCCATAAGAACCTGTCTCCCAACAAGATCATGTCTCCACCATGTTCTTATGGGGGACCATGTCTCCCCTATAAGAACATGTCTCCCCATAAGAAAATGTCTCCCCCATAAGAACATGTCTCCCCATAAGAACATGTCTCCCCCATAAGAACATGTCTCCCCCATAAGAACATGTCTCGCCCATTAGAACATGTCTCCCCATAAGAACATGTCCCCCCATAAGAACATGTCTCCCAATCGGAACATGTCTCCCCATAAGAACATTTCTCCCCATCAGAACATGTCTCCCCATAAGAACATGACTCCCCCATAAGAACATGTCTCCCAACAAGAGCATGTCTCCCAACAAGAACATGTCCCCCATTATTGTAAAGTGGTTGTTCCACTGGATATCTTAAGGTTAATGCACCAATTTGTAAGTCGCTCTGGATAAGAGCGTCTGCTAAATGACTTAAATGTAAATGTAAATGTAAGAACATGTCTCCCAACAAGAACATGTCTCCCAACAAGAACATGTCCCCCCATAAGAACATGTCTCCCCATAAGAACATGTCTCCCCCATCAGAACATGTCTCCCGATAAGAACATGTCTCGCCCAAAAGAACATGTATCACCATAAGAACATGTCTCCCCCATAAGAACATATCTCCCCCATAAGAACATGTCTCCCCATAAGAAAATGTCTCCCAACAAGATCATGTCTCCACCATAAGAACATGTCTCCCCATAAGAAAATGTCTCCCCATAAGAACATGTCTCCCCATAAGAACATGTCTCCCCCATAAGAACATGTCTCCCCCATAAGAACATGTCTCGCCCATTAGAACATGTCTCCCCATAAGAACATGTCTCGCCCATTAGAACATGTCTCCCCATAAGAACATGTCCCTCCATAAGAACATGTCTCCCAATCGGAACATGTCTCCCCATAAGAACATTTCTCCCCATCAGAACATGTCTCCCCATAAGAACATGACTCCCCCATAAGAACATGTCTCCCAACAAGAGCATGTCTCCCAACAAGAACATGTCCCCCATAAGAACATGTCTCCCAACAAGAACATGTCTCCCAACAAGAACATGTCTCCCAACAAGAACATGTCTCCGCCATAAAAACATGTCTCCCCATAAGAACTTATCTCCCCCATAACAACATGTCTCCCCATAAGAACATGTCTCCCCATAAGAACATGTCTCCCCATAAGAACATGTCTCCCAACAAGAGCATTTCTCCAAACAAGAACAAGTCCCCCATAAGAACATGTCTGCCAACAAGAACATGTCTCCCAACAAGAACATGTTTCCCAACAAGAACATGTCTCCCAACAAGAACATGGCTCCCCCATAAGAACATGTCTCCATACAAGAACATGTCTCCCAACCAGAGCATGTCTACCAACAAGAACATGTCCCCTATAAGAACATGTCTCCCAACGAGAATATGTCTCCCAACAAGAACATGTCCCCCATAAGAACACGTCAACCAACAAGAACATGTCTCCCCACAAGAACATGTCTCCCCACAAGAACATGTCTCCCCATACGAACATGTCTCCCCATAAGAACATGTCTCCCCATAAGAACATGTCTCCCAACAAGAACATGTCTCCCAATAAGAACATGTCTCCCCATAAGAACATATCTCCCCCATAACAACATGTCTCCCCATAAGATCATGTCTCCCCACAAGAACATGTCTCCCCATACGAACATGTCTCCCCATAAGAACATGTCTCCCCATAAGAACATGTCTCCCAACAACAACATGTCTCCCAACAAGAACATGTCTCCCAACAAGAACATGTTTCCCAACAAGAACATGTCTCCCAACAAGAACATGGCTCCCCCAAAAGAACATGTCTCCATACAAGAACATGTCTCCCAACAAGAGCATGTCTCCCCATAAGAACATGTCTCCCCCATCAGAACATGTCTCCCGATAAGAACATGTCTCGCCCAAAATAACATGTATCCCCATAATAACATGTCTCCCCCATGTTCTTATGGGGGACCATGTCTCCCCAATAAAAACATGTCTCCCCATAAGAAAATGTCTCCCCTATAAGAACATGTCTCCCCATAAGAACATGTCTCCCCCATAAGAATATGTCTCCCTCATAAGAACATGTCTCCCCATAAGAACATGTCTCCCCTATAAGAACATGTCTCCCCCATAAGAATATGTCTCCCCCATAAGAACATGTCTCCCCATAAGAACATGTCTCCCCCATAAGAACATGTCTCCCCATAAGAACATGTCTCCCCCATAAGAACATGTCTCCCCCATAAGAACATGTCTCCCCACAAGAACATGTCTCCCCCATAAGAACATGTCTCCCCCATAAGAATATGTCTCCCCCATAAGAACATTTCTCGCCAATTAGAACATGTCTCCCCATAAGAACATTTCTCCCCATCAGAACATGTCTCCCCATAAGAACATGACTCCCCCATAAGAACATGTCTTCCAACAAGAGCATGTCTCCCAACAAGAACATGTCCCCCATAGAACATGTCTCCCAACAAGAACATGTCTCCCAACAAGAACATGTCTCCCAACAAGAACATGTCCCCCAATAAGAACATGTCTCCCCATAATAACATGTCTCCCAACAAGAACATGTCTCCGCCATAAAAACATGTCTCCCCATAAGAACATATCTCCCCCATAACAACATGTCTCCCCATAGAACATGTCTCCCCATAAGAACATGTCTCTCCAAAAAGAACATGTCTCCCATCAAGAGCATGTCTCCCAACAAGAACATCTCCCCCATAAGAACATGTCTCCCAACAAGAACATGTCTCCCAACAAGAACATGTCTCCCAACAAGAACATGTTTCCCAACAAGAACATGTCTCCCAACAAGAACATGGCTCCACCATAAGAACATGTCTCCATACAAGAACATATCTCCCAACAAGAGCATGTCTCTCAACAAGAACATGTCCCCCATAAGAACATGTCTCCCAACAAGAATATGTCTCCCAACAAGAACATGTCCCCCATAAGAACATGTCAACCAACAAGAACATGTCTCCTAAAAAGAACATGTCTCCCCATAAGAACATGTCTCCCCACAAGAACATGTCTCCCCACAAGAACATGTCTCCCCATACGAACAACTCCCCATAAGAACATGTCTCCCCATACAAACATGTCTTCCCCATAAGAACGTCTCCCCATAATAACATGTCTCCCCATAAGAACATGTCTCCCCTATAAGAACATGTCTCCCCCGTAAGAACATGTCTCCCCCATAAGAACATGTCTCCCCGTAAGAACATGTCTCCTAAAAAGAACATGTCTCCCCCATAAGAACATGTCTCCCCACAAGAACATGTCTCCCCACAAGAACATGTCTCCCCATACGAACAACTCCCCATAAGAACATGTCTCCCCATACAAACATGTCTTCCCCAACAAGAACATGTCTCCCCATAAGAACATGTCTCCCCCATAAGAACATGTCTCCCCCGTAAGAACATGTCTCCCCATCAGAACATGTCTCCCAACAAGAACATGTCTTCTCCATAAGAACATGTCTCCCCATAAGAACATGTCTCACAACAAGAACATGTCTTCTCCATAAGAACATGTCTCACCAAACGAACATATCTCCCCATAAGAACATGTCCCCCATAAGAACATGTCAACCAACAAGAACATGTCTCCTAAAAAGAACATGTCTCCCCCATAAGAACATGTCTCTCCACAAGAACATGTCTCCCCACAAGAACATGTCTCACCATACGAACATGTCTCCCCATAAGAACATGTCTCCCCATACAAACATGTCTTCCCCACAAGAACATGTCTCCCCATAAGAACATGTCTCCCCCATAAGAACATGTCTCCCCATAAGAACATGTCTCACTCATAAGAACATGTCTCCCCATCAGAAGATGTCTCCCCATCAGAACATGTCTCCCAACAAGAACATGTCCCCCCCATAAGAACTTGTCTCCCCAAAAGAACATGTCTCCTCATAAGAACATGTCTCCCCCATAAGAACATGTCTCCCCCGTAAGAACATGTCTCCCCATCAGAACATGTCTCCAAACAAGAACATGTCTCCCCATCAGAACATGTCTCCCAACAAGAACATGTCCCCCCATAAGAACATGTCTCCCCATAAGAACATGTCTCCCCCATAAGAACATGTCTACCCATAAGAACATGTCTCCTCCATAAGAACATGTCTCCCCATCAGAACATGTCTCCCCATCAGAACATGTCTCCCAACAAGAACATGTCCCCCCCATAAGAACATGTCTCCCCCGTAAGAATATGTCTCCCCCGTAAGAACATGTCCCTATCAGAACATGTCTCCCAACAAGAACATGTCTCCCCTTAAGAACATGTCTCCCCATCAGAACATGTCTCCCAACAAGAACATGTCTCCCCATCAGAACATGTCTCCCAACAAGAACATGTCCCCCCATAAGAACATGTCTCCCCATAAGAACATGTCTCCCCCATAAGAACATGTCTACCCATAAGAACATGTCTCCTCCATAAGAACATGTCTCCCCATCAGAACATGTCTCCTCATAAGAACATGTCTCCCCCATAAGAACATGTCTCCCCCGTAAGAACATGTCTCCCCATCAGAACATGTCTCCCAACAAGAACATGTCTCCCCATCAGAACATGTCTCCCAACAAGAACATGTCCCCCCATAAGAACATGTCTCCCCATAAGAACATGTCTCCCCCATAAGAACATGTCTACCCATAAGAACATGTCTCCTCCATAAGAACATGTCTCCCCATCAGAACATGTCTCCCCATCAGAACATGTCTCCCAACAAGAACATGTCCCCCCCATAAGAACATGTCTCCCCCGTAAGAACATGTCTCCCCCGTAAGAACATGTCCCTATCAGAACATGTCTCCCAACAAGAACATGTCTCCCCTTAAGAACATGTCTCCCCATCAGAACATGTCTCCCAACAAGAACATGTCTCCCCATCAGAACATGTCTCCCAACAAGAACATGTCCCCCCATAAGAACATGTCTCCCCATAAGAACATGTCTCCCCCATAAGAACATGTCTACCCATAAGAACATGTCTCCTCCATAAGAACATGTCTCCCCATCAGAACATGTCTCCCCATCAGAACATGTCTCCCAACAAGAACATGTCCCCCCCATAAGAACATGTCTCCCCCATAAGAACATGTCTCCCCCGTAAGAACATGTCCCCATCAGAACATGTCTCCCAACAAGAACATGTCTCCCCTTAAGAACATGTCTCCCCATCAGAACATGTCTCCCAACAAGAACATGTCTCCCCATCAGAACATGTCTCCCAACAAGAACATGTCCCCCCATAAGAACACGTCTCCCCATCAGAACATGTCTCCCAACAAGAACATGTCTCCCCATCAGAACATGTCTCCCAACAAGAACATGTCTCCCCATCAGAACATGTCTCCCCATAAGAACATGTCTCCCCATCAGAACATGTCTCCCAACAAGAACATGTCTCCCCATCAGAACATGTCTCCCCATAAGAACATGTCTCCCCATCAGAACATGTCTCCCCATAAGAAAATGTCTCCCCATAAGAACATGTCTCCCCCATAAGAACATGTCTCCCCATAAGAACATGTCTCCCCCATAAGAACATGTCTCCCCATAAGAACATGTCTCCCAATTAGAGCGTGTCTCCCAACAAGAACATGTCCCCCATAATAACATGTCTCCCAAAAAGAACATGTCTCCCAAAAAGAACATGTCTCCCAACAAGAACATGTCTCCCAACAAGAACATGTTTCCCAACAAGAACATGTCTCCCAACAAGAACATGGCTCCCCCATAAGAACATGTCTCCCAACAAGAACATGTCTCCCAACAAGAGCATGTCTCCCAACAAGAACATGTCCCCCATAAGAACATGTCTCCCAACAAGAATATGTCTCCCAACAAGAACATGTCCCCCATAAGAACATGTCTCCCCACAAGAACATGTCTCCCCACAAGAACATGTCTCCCCATACGAACATGTCTCCCCATAAGAACATGTCTCCCCATACGTACATGTCTTCCCCATAAGATCATGTCTCCCCATAAGAACATGTCTCCCAACAAGAACATGTCTCCCCATAAGAACATGTCTCCCCATAAGAACATGTCTCCCCCGTAAGGACATGTCTCCCCATCAGAACATGTCTCCCAACAAGAACATGTCTTCTCCATAAGAACATGTACATGTCTCCCCAAACGAACATATCTCCCCATAAGAACATGTCCTCCATAAGAACATGTCAACCAACAAGAACATGTCTCCCAACAAGAGCATGTCTCCCAACAAGAACATGTCCCCCATAAGAACATGTCTCCCAACAAGAATATGTCTCCCAACAAGAACATGTCCCCCATAAGAACATGTCTCCCCACATGAACATGACTCCCCACAAGAACATGTCTCCCCATACGAACATGTCTCCGCATAAGAACATGTCTCCCCATACATACATGTCTTCCCCATAAGATCATGTCTCCCCATAAGAACATGTCTCCCAACAAGAACATGTCTCCCCATAAGAACATGTCTCCCCATAAGAACATGTCTCCCCCGTAAGGACATGTCTCCCCATCAGAACATGTCTCCCAACAAGAACATGTCTTCTCCATAAGAACATGTACATGTCTCCCCAAACGAACATATCTCCCCATAAGAACATGTCCTCCATAAGAACATGTCAACCAACAAGAACATGTCTCCTAAAAAGAACATGTCTCCCCCATAAGAACATGTCTACCCATAAGAACATGTCTCCTCCATAAGAACATGTCTCCCCATCAGAACATGTCTCCCAACAAGAACATGTCCCCCCCATAAGAACATGTCTCCCCCGTAAGAACATGTCTCCCCCGTAAGAACATGTCCCTATCAGACCTATATCCATCCTACCCTGCCTTTCTAAGGTCTTCGAAAGCCAAGTCAACAAACAGATTACCAACTATTTTGAATCCCACCGCACCCTCTCCGCTATGCAATCTGGTTTCAGAGCTGGTCATGGGTGCACCTCAGCCACGCTCAAGGTCCTAAACGACATCGTAACCGCCATCGATAAGAAACATTACTGTGCTGCCGTATTCATTGACCTGGCCAAAGCTTTTGACTCTGTTAATCACCACATCCTCATCGGCAGACTTAGTAGCCTTGGTTTCTCAAACGATTGCGTCGCCTGGTTCACCAACTACTTCTCTGACAGAGTTCAGTGTGTCAAATCGGAGGGCCTACTGTCTGGACCTCTGGCAGTCTCTATGGGGGTACCACAGGGTTCAATTCTTGGGCCAACTCTTTTCTCTGTATACATAAATGATGTCGCTCTTGCTGCTGGTGAATCTCGGATCCACCTCTACGCAGACGACACCATTCTGTATACTTCTGGCCCTTCTTTGGACACTGTGTTAACAACCCTCCAGACGAGCTTCAATGCCATTCAACTCTCCTTCCGTGGTCTCCAACTGCTCCTAAACACAAGTAAAACTAAATGCATGCTCTTCAACCGATCGCTGCCTGCACCTGCCCGCCCATCCAGCATAACTTCTCTGGACGGTTCTAACTTAGAATTTGTGGACAACTACAAATACCTAGGTGTCTGGTTAGACTGTAAACTCTCCTTCCAGACTCACATCAATCATCTCCAATCCAAAGTGAAATCTAGAATTGGCTTCCTATTTCGCAACAAAGCATCCTTCACTCATGCTGCCAAACATACCCTCGTAAAACTGACCATCCTACCAATCCTCGACTTCCGCGATGTCATTTACAAAATAGCCTCCAATACCCTACTCAACAAGCTGGATGCAGTCTATCACAGTGCCATCCGTTTTGTCACCAAAGCCCCATATACAACCCATCACTGCGACCTGTATGCTCTCGTTGGCTGGCCTTCACTTCATACTCGTCGCCAAACCCACTGGCTCCAGGTCATCTACAAGACCCTGCTAGGTAAAGTCCCCCCTTATCTCCGCTCACTGGTCACCATAGCAGCACCCACCTGTAGCACGCGCTCCAGCAGGTATATCTCTCTGGTCACCCCTAAAGCCAACTCCTCCTTTGGTCGTCTCTCCTTCCAGTTCTCAGCTGCCAATGACTGGAACGAAATACAAAATTCTCTAAAACTGGAAACACTTATCTCCCTCACTAGCTTTAAGCATCAGCTGTCAGAGCAGCTCACAGATCTCTGCACCTGTACATAGCCCATCTTTAATTGAGCCCAAACTACTACCTTTTCCCCTACTGTATTTATTTATTTTATTTATTTTGCTCCTTTATTATTATTATATTATTATATTTTAACTTTCAACTTTCTTCAAACTACAAATCTACCTTTCCAGTGTTTTTCTTGCCATACTTTATTTACTCTGCCACCATGGCATTTTTTTTTACTTTACCTCCATTATCTCACATCATTTGCTCACATTGTATATAGTCTTATTTTTTTCTACTGCATCATTGATTGTATGTTGTTTTACTCCATGTGTAACTCTGTGTTTTTGTATGTTGTCGAACTGCTTTGCTTTATCTTGGCCAGGTCGCAATTGTAAATGAGAACTTGTTCTCAACTTGCCTACCTGGTTAAATAAAGGTGAAATAAAATTAAATTAAATGTCTCTCCACAAGAACATGTCTCCCCACAAGAACATGTCTCCCCATACGAACATGTCTCCCCATAAGAACATGTCTCCCCATACAAACATGTCTTCCCCACAAGAACATGTCTCCCCATAAGAACATGTCTCCCCCATAAGAACATGTCTCCCCATAAGAACATGTCTCCTCCATAAGAACATGTCTCCCCATCAGAACATGTCTCCCCATCACAACATGTCTCCCAACAAGAACATGTCCCCCCCATAAGAACATGTCTCCCCATAAGAACATGTCTCCTCATAAGAACATGTCTCCCCCATAAGAACATGTCTCCCCCGTAAGAACATGTCTCCCCATCAGAACATGTCTCCCCATCGAAACATGTCTCCCCATAAGAACATGTCTCCCCCATAAGAAAATCTCTCCCCATAAGAACATGTTTCCCCATAAGAACATGTCTCCCCCATAAGAACATGTCTCCCCCATAAGAACATGTCTCCCCATAAGAACATGTCTCCCAACAAGAACATGTCTCCCAACAAGAACATGTCTCCCCTTAAGAACATGTCTCCCCATCAGAACATATCTCCCAACAAGAACATGTCTCCCCATCAGAACATGTCTCCCAACAAGAACATGTCCCCCCATAAGAACATGTCTCCCCATCAGAACATGTCTCCCAACAAGAACATGTCTCCCCATCAGAACATGTCTCCCCATAAGAACATGTCTCCCCATCAGAACATGTCTCCCAACAAGAACATGTCTCCCCATCAGAACATGTCTCCCCATAAGAACATGTCTCCCCATCAGAACATGTCTCCCAACAAGAACACGTCTCCCCATAAGAACATGTCTCCCCATAAGAACATGTCTCCCCCATAAGAACATGTCTCCCCATAAGAACATATCTCCTCCATAAGAACATGTCTCCCCATCAGAACATGTCTCCCCATCAGAACATGTCTCCCAACAAGAACATGTCCCCCCCATAAGAACATGTCTCCCCATAAGAACATGTCTCCTCATAAGAACATGTCTCCCCTTCAGAAAATGTCTCCCCATAAGAACATGTCTCCCCATAAGAACATGTCTCCCCCATAAGAACATGTCTCCCCCATAAGAACATGTCTCCCCATAAGAACATGTCTCCCAACAAGAACATGTCTCCCCTTAAGAACATGTCTCCCCATCAGAACATGTCTCCCAACAAGAACATGTCTCCCCATCAGAACATGTCTCCCAACAAGAACATGTCTCCCCATCAGAACATGTCTCCCCATAAGAACATGTCTCCCCATCAGAACTTGTCTCCCCCATAAGAACATGTCTCCCCATCAGAACATGTCTCCCAACAAGAACATGTCTCCCCTTAAGAACATGTCTCCCCATCAGAACATGTCTCCCAACAAGAACATGTCTCCCCATCAGAACATGTCTCCCAACAAGAACATGTCCCCCCATAAGAACATGTCTCCCCATCAGAACATGTCTCCCAACAAGAACATGTCTCCCCATAAGAACATGTCTCCCCATCAGAACATGTCTCCCCATAAGAACATGTCTCCCCATCAGAACATTTCTCCCCATAAGAACATGTCTCCCCCATAAGAACATGTTCCCCCATAAGAACATGACTCCCCATAAGAACATGTCCCCTCATAAGAACATGTCTCCTAACAAGAACATGTCTCCCAACAAGAACATATCTCCCAACAAGAACATGTCCACTTATAAGAACATGTCTCCCCATAAGAACATATCTCCCCAATAAGAACATGTCTCCCCCATAAGAAAATGTCTTCTCATAAGAACGTGTCCACATAAGAACATGTCTCCCCACAAGAACATGTCTCCTCCATAAGAACATATCTCCCCATAAGAACATGTTTCCCCATAAGAACATGTCTCCCCATAAGAACATGTCTTCCCATAACAACATGTCTCCCCATAAGAAAATGTCTTCTCATAAGAACATCTCCCCACAAGAACATGTCCCCCAATTAGAACGTTTCCCAACAAGAACATGTCTCCCAACAAGAACATGTCTCCCCATAACAACATGTGTCCCCCATAAGAACATGTCTCCCTATTAGAACATGTCTCCCCATAAGAACATGCCTCCTCATAAGAACATGTGTCCCCCATAAGAACATGTCTTCTCCATAAGAACATGTCTCCCCATAAGAACATGTCTCTCAACAAGAGCATGTCTCCCAACAAGAACATGTTTCCCAACAAGAACATGTCTCCCAACAAGAACATGTCCCCCCAAAAGAATATGTCTCCCCAAAAGAACATGTCTCCTCATAAGAACATGTCTCCACATAAGAACATGTCTCCAAATACGAACTTGTCCTCCCATAAGAACATGTCTCCCAACAAGAACATGTCTCCCAACAAGAACATGTCCCCCCATAAGAACATGTCAACCGACAAGAACATGTCTCCTAACAAGAACATGTCTCCCCCATAAGAACATGTCTCCTAACAAGAACATGTCTCCCCATAAGAACATATCTCCCCCTTGAGAACATGTCTCCCCCATAAGAACATGTCTCCCCATAAGAACATGTCTTCTCCATAAGAACATGTCTCCACATAAGAACATGTCTCCCCATAAGAACATGTCTCCCAACAAGAACGTCTCCCCATAAGAACATCTCCCCATAAGAACATGTCTCCCCCATAAGAACATGTGTCCCCCATAAAAACATGTCTTCTCCATAAGAACATGTCCCCCATAAGAACATGTCTCCCAACAAGAACATGTTTCCCAACAAGAACATGTCTCCAACAAGAACATGTCCCCCCCATAAGAACATGTCTCCCCCAAAAGAACATGTATCCTCATAAGAACATGTCTCCCAACAAGAACATGTCTCCCAACAAGAACATGTCCCCCCATAAGAACATGTCAACCAACATAACCTCCTTCCTTATGGTGTTAGCCCCCCTCCTTATGGTGTTAGCCCCCCTCCTTATGGTGTTAGCCCCACTCCTTATGGTGTTAGCCCCCCTCCTTATGGTGTTAGCCCCCCACCTTATGGTGTTAACCCCCCTCCTTATGGTGTTAGCCCCCCTCCTTATGGTGTTAGCCCCACTCCTTATGGTGTTAGCCCCCTTCCTTATGGTGTTAGCCCCCCACCTTATGGTGTTAGGCCCCCTCCTTATGGTGTTAGCCCCCCTCCTTATGGTGTTAGCCCCCTTCCTTATGGTGTCAGCCCCCCTCCTTACGGTGTTAGCCCCACTCCTTATGCTGTTAGCCCCACTCCTTATGGTGTCAGTTTTCTTCCTTATGGTGTTAACCTCCTTCCTTATGGTGTTAGCCCCCCACCTTATGGTGTTAGGCCCCCTCCTTATGGTGTTAGCCCCCTTCCTTATGGTGTTAGCCCCCTTCCTTATGGTGTCAGCCCCCCTCCTTATGGTGTTAGCCCCCCTCCTTATGGTGTCAGCCCCCCTCCTTATGGTGTTAGCCCCCCTCCTTATGGTGTCAGTTTTCTTCCTTATGGTGTTAACCTCCTTCCTTACGGTGTTAGCCCCCCTCCTTATGGTGTTAGCCCCCCTCCTTATGGTGTTAGCCCCCCTCCTTATGGTGTCAGCCCCCCTCCTTATGGTGTTAACCCCCCTCCTTATGGTGTTAGCCCCCCTGCTTACGGTGTTAGTCCCCCTCCTTACGGTGTTAGCCCCCTTCCTTATGGTGTTAGCCCCACTTCTTATGGTGTTAGCCCCCTTCCTTATGGTGTTAGCCCCCTTCCTTATGGTGTTAGTCCCCTTCCTTATGGTGTTAGCCCCCCTCCTTATGGTGTTAGCCCCCTTCCTTATGGTGTTAGCCCCCCTCCTTACGGTGTTAGTCCCCCACCTTATGGTGTCAGCCCCCCTCCTTACGGTGTTAGTCCCCTTCCTTATGGTGTTAGCCCCCCTCCTTATGGTGTTAGCCCCCTTCCTTATGGTGTTAGCCCCCCTCCTTACGGTGTTAGTCCCCCACCTTATGGTGTCAGCCCCCCTGCTTACGGTGTTAGTCCCCTCCTTATGCTGTTAGCCCCCCTCCTTATGGTGTCAGCCCCCCTCCTTATGGTGTTAGTCCCCTTCCTTACGGTGTTAGTACCCTTCCTTACGGTGTTAGTCCCCCTCCTTACGGTGTTAGTCCCCTTCCTTACGGTGTTAGTCCCCCTCCTTACGGTGTTAGCCCCCCTCCTTATGCTGTTAGCCCCCCTCCTTATGGTGTCAGCCCCCCTCCTTACGATGTTAGCCCCCCTCCTTACGGTGTTAGTCCCCCTCCTTACGGTGTTAGTCCCCTTCCTTACGGTGTTAGTCCCCTTCCTTATGGTGTTAGCCCCCCTCCTTATGGTGTTAGCCCCCCTCCTTATGGTGTCAGCCCCCCTGCTTACGGTGTTAGTCCCCTCCTTATGCTGTTAGCCCCCCTCCTTATGGTGTTAGCCCCCCTCCTTATGGTGTTAGCCCCCCTCCTTATGGTGTTAGCCCCCCTCCTTATGCTGTTAGCCCCCCTCCTTATGGTGTTAGCCCCCCTCCTTATGGTGTTAGCCCCCCTGCTTACGGTGTTAGTCCCCTTCCTTACGGTGTTAGTCCCCTTCCTTATGGTGTTAGCCCCCTTCCTTATTGTGTTAACCTCCTTCCTCTAGCAATACATGCCAATTATGATCACACAGTTACATTTTTCATTGACTGTAGTAGTCAGACAACATAAAATGCATTCTACCCTGGCCTGTATAGACTACATCCGCACTACATACCAGGTAACCACACATACTCTTTATGACTAATAAACATTATGTCAGTATGCACTCCCAACGAGTACAGGGCGTGTGCCTCCTAGACCACGACCAAATAATGGAAGTCAACCCGCCCAGTGGAAATGGTACCCAGGGCTCAGGGAGGGAGGGGATGGGGGGATTAAAGAGTGTGACACCCTAATTCATCACATGATTAATATCAAGGGGAGACTTGGTGGAGCTGAATGAGGTGATGTCTCAGTGAAGTCAGAACCTTTCTCAGGAATGACACCATTCGGAACATGTAAAACGAGTACATTTCTTTTTTTAAAACATCCCTGGAATAATCTCAATCCCTTGTAGCCTTGCCGTCGGTGAGTAATCCTCATTCACTGCTTGTTTTTATTTTAGGTTAAATGAGGCTACTTCTGTTCTTATAGAACCATGTTAGTATATTTGAGGGCATTTTTAGTGAAGGATAAACTCTGCTCTTCTGTATCATTGAGAAACACTCTCCCTTCTCTCACTGTCATTAATTAGCATAATATATATACAGTTGAAGTCGGAAGTTTACATACACCTTAGCCAAATACATTTAAACTCAGTTTTTCACAATTTCTGACATTTAATCCTAGTAAAGATTCCCTGTTTTAGGTCAGTTAGGATCATCAGTTTATTTTAAGAATGTGAAATGTCAGAATAATAGTAGAGAGAATTATTTATTTCAGCTTTTATTTCTTTCATCACATTCCCAGTGGGTCAGAAGTTTACATACACTCAATTAGTATTTGGCAGCATTGCCTTTAAATAGTTTAACTTGGGTCAAATGTTTCGGGTAGCCTTCCACAAGCTTCCCACAATAAGTTGGGTGAATTTTAGCCCATTCCTTCTGACAGAGCTGGTGTAACTGGGTCAGGTTTGTATTCCTCCTTGCTCGCACACGCTTTTTCAGTTCTGCCCACAAATTTTCTATAGGATTGAGGTCAGGGCTTTGTGATGGCCACTCCAATACCTTGACTTTGTTGTCCTTAAGCCATTTTTCTGCGTCTCTGGAAGTATGCTTTGGGGTCATTGTCCATTTGGAGACCCATTTGCGACCAAGCTTTAACTTCCTGACTGATGTCTTGAGATGTTGCTTCAATATATCCACATAATTTTCCTCCTCATGATGCCATCTATTTTGTGAAGTGCACCAGTCCCTCCTGCAGCAAAGCACCCCCACAACATGATTTTGCCACCCCCGTGTTTCACGGTTGGGATGGTGTTCTTCGGCTTGCAAGCCCCTTTTTCCGCCAAACATAACGATGGTCATTATGGCAAAACAGTTCTATTTTTGTTTCATCAGACCAGAGGACATTTCTCCAAAAAGTCTCATCTTTGTCCCCATGTGCAGTTGCAAACCGTAGTCTTGCATTTTTATGGCGGTTTTGGAGCAGTGGCTTCTTCCTTGTTGAGCGGCCTTTCAGGTTATGTGTAACGGCTGTCGTAGAGAGGGGACCAAAGTGCAGCGTGGTGAGTGTTCATGATTTTTTAATGCTGAGAACACTCGAACAAAGAAACAAAACGAAAGCCAACAGTTCTGTCAGGTCACATATAACAAAACAGAAAACAACTACCCACAAACACAGGTCGGAAAAGGCTGCCTTAGTATGATTCCTAATCAGAGACAACGATAGACAGCTGCCTCTGATTAGGAACCATACTCGGCCCAAAACAAAGAAATACAAAACATAGAATGCCCACCCCACACCCTGACCTAACAAAATAGAGAATTAAACCGTCTCTCTCAGGTCAGGGCATGACATTATGTCAATATAGGACTAGTTTTACTGTGGATTTAAGATACTTTTGTACCGGTTTCCTCCAGCATCTTCACAAGGTCCTTTGCTGTTGTTCTGGGATTGATTTGCACTTTTCGCACCAAAGTACGTTCATCTCTAGGAGACAGAACACGTCTCCATCCTGAGCGGTATGATGGCTGCGTGGTCCCATGGTGTTTGTACTTGCGTACACTTGTTTGTACAGATGAATGTGGTACCTTCAGGTGTTTGGAAATTGCTCCCAAGGATGAACCAGATTTGTGGAGGTCTACAATAATTTTTCTAAGGTTCTGGCTGATTGCTTTTGATTTCCCATGATGTCAAGCAAAGAGGCACTGAGTTTGAAGGTAGGCCTTAAAATACATCCACAGGTACACCTCCAATTGACTCAAATGATGTCTATTAGCCTATCAGAAGCTTCTAAAAAAATGACATTATTGTCTGGAATTTTCCAAGCTGGTCTAAGGCACAGTCAACTTAGTGTATGTACATTTTTGACCCACTGGAATTGTGATACAGTGAATTATAAGTGAAATAATCTGTCTGTTAACAATTGTTGGAAAAATGACTTGTGTCATGCACACAGTAGATGTCCTAACCGACTTGCCAAAACTATAGTTTGTTAACAAGAAATATGTGGAGTTGTTGAAAAACAAGTTTTAATGACTCCAACCTAAGTGTATGTAAACTTCTGACTTCAACTGTATATAATATAGATTAACAAAACAGTCGCTAAAACCAGATCTGAATTGTTCCATACTGAAAACATGACTATATAAATAAACAATTGGACGTATTTAATACCAAGGTTGATGCCAAAACAACCGCTTCTTATATACAAAGAAGAGTTTATTGTGAGGTCCGTGTGGACTGAAGGTCATGTGATGCTTCTCTATCAAAGTTTTTACTTGACAGGAAACATTCACAGCAGGGCGAACGCTGGCGGTCTGGCCTTGAACTGCTGTGTTGCTTACCTCTTCGACCGTAATCACATATTCACCAGAGAAGAAGAAGAAAACAATCTATTAAAACATCAATATTTAGTGACATTGTACTTCCAACTCACAAAGGTTGAGGAAATAAGTAAAAATAAGTGTTGTTGTGTTGGTGGTTTGTTAGCATTTGGTGAAACTGTATATAAATCTAATCTGATATCTAAACATTTACTTCATGTATTAAATGAATTGTTTCACATATACATCATATCCACTGGCATTGATATTTGACGTGGACCGTTGTTGTGGGGCTGGAGGATGGCATTCAAGAGGCCAGAGGTGTATGAACCCTGGTCAACCCCAGTGCACTACATAGGGAGTAGGGCACTATTTGGGACACAGCATAGACATATCATGCTTACGTTGATACATAGGGAATGAATTCTGACTAATGTGCAGGCTTAACAAACATGACTAAATGGTTCAAATCAACCCTAGAGTCATTTTACATTGAGGTAGCCCAACTCAGAGTTGTTGGATTGTTCCACCAACTCAGAGCCTTTTGAGAAGTGTAACTTTGTCCCCCCCCAAAAAACGTTTGATTTCCCCTAATTTCAACATTGTCATAAAGAGCACATGTTCAACTTCACTACATTTACATTTTAGTAATTATGCATACGCTCTTATCCAGAGCGATTTTAGAGCGTTCACCTTGCAGATATACTGACCAAATAGCAAAATAGGCTGGGAGAGAGAGAATGAGGCAGACAGAGGTAGAGAGAGAGAGCGAGGCAGAGAGAAGGGAAGAGGTAGAGAGGGACAGAGAGAGAGAGGCAGAAAGAGAGAGGCAGAGAGAGAGGCAGAGAGAGAGGGGCAGAGAGAGAAGGGCAGACAGAGAGGGGCGGACAGAGAGGGGCGGAGAGAGAGGGGCAGAGAGAGGTAGAGAGAGAGGGGCAGAGAGAGAAAATGGCAGAGAGAGGCAGAGAGAGAGAAGTACAGAGAGTGGGGCAGAGAGAGTGGGGCAGAGAGAGCAACAAGGGCAAAAAAAGAGAGCGAAAGAAGCAGAGAGAGAAAGGGGCAGAGAGAGAGAGAAGGGGCAGAGAGAGAGAGAGAGAAAGGGACAGAGAGAGAGGGGCAGAGAGAGAGAGAGAGAGAGGGGGCAGAGAGCGTGGGCAGGGAGAGAGAGAGAGAGAGAGAGAGAGGGGAGAGAGAGGCAGGTCAGATTCCTGCTCTACCCAGATGACCATGTCCTACTGTCACCAACAGAGCAAGGTCTACAGGAACAACTTAACATTATTTGGGAATACAGCATCATCTGGGAAATCAATGTCAACTTTCAGAAAACCAAAGTTTTAATTTTCCAGAAAAAGGACAGGAATCAGAGCAGCAGACTCCTTCAAATGAGGAAATAACATGGTTGAACATGCCCAATGGCACAACTACAGTACCTGGGACCAAAAATATCTGCCTGTGGTAGATTTGGTCTGGCAGTGAAATGCACTAAAAGAAAAAGCCTGCAAAGCAATTTATTCCATAAAAAGAACATTCTCAAAAATAAATATTCCTATTGAAAACTGGTGCAAAATATTAAATTGTGTAATTCTACAAATATGGAAGCACTACATGGAAGCGAGGTTTGGGATCTAACCTGTAATTACGATTATAAGAGAAAAACACTAAAGAACCTCTACATTCAGAATTCTGCAGATATAGTGGCTGGAGGGAGAGGGAGAGAGAGGGTGAGAGAGAGAGAATTATCCTAAATATCCAAAAGAAAGTACCAAATAATGCATCCAGAGCAGAACTTGGAAGATTCCCTTTAATTGGAAATATAAAGAAAATGACAGTAACATTTTGACACCATTTGAAATTAAGCCCCAAAACATCCTTACAATTCAAATCACTGGAAACCCAAGAGCTGAACCCTGAAAAGAGTCCCCTATGTCAGCTGTTAACTTCAGGATCGGACCCTTTTTTACAATTTTCGTCTAAAATGACATACACAAATCTAACTTCCTGTAGCTCAGGCCCTGAAGCAAGGATATGCATATTCTTGGTACTCTTTCAAAGGAAACACATTGAAGTTTGTGGAAATGTGAAAGGAGTGTAGGAGAATACGGGCAGCAGGTAGCCTAGTGGTTAGATTGTTGGACTAGTAACTGAAAGGTTGCAAGATCAAATCCCTGAGCTGACAAGGTAAAAATCTGTTGTTCTGCCCCTGAACAAGGCAGTTAACCCACTGTTCCTAGGCTGTCATTGTAAAATAAGAATTTGTTCTTAACTGACTTGCCTAGTAAAATAAAAAAGATATATATAAAACACAAAATAGATCTGGTAAAAGATAATACAAAGAAAAAAAAACAACTGTTCTTTTGTATTTTTTTGTACCATCATCGTTGAAATGCAAGAGAAAGGCCATCATGTATTTTTCCAGCCCAGCTGAAATTTAGATTTTGGCCACTAGATGGCAGTAGTGTATGTGCCAAATTTTAGACTGATCCAATGAATCATTGCATTCCTGTTCAAAATGTTGTATCAAGACTGTCCAAATGTGCCTAATTGGTTTATTAATAACTTTTCATGTTCAAAACTGTGCACTCTCTTCAAACAATAGCATGGTATTCTTTCACTGTAATAGCTACTGTAAATTGGACAGTGCAGTTAGAGTAACAATCCTTTAAGCTTTCTGCCACTATCAGATATGTCTATGTCCTGGGAAATGTTCTTGTTACTTACAACCTCACGCTAATCGCATTATCCTACGTTAGCTAAACGTTCCGCAGGGGACCCACCGATCCTGAAGAAGTTTTTAAAAAAACACTAAACAACCCTATTATCCAAACAAACAGGGAAATCAATCAAATTGTAAAAGAAATGAAAACATCCTATTTGACAAATTGGGAAAATGAATCAAAAACACAGAATAAACTAAATTGCTATTTGGCCTCAAAAGAGAAAACAAATTGGCAGAATATCTCTACTCTGTCAGAGACACAAACCAGAAACTGACCAAATACAGGCTCAGCGACCACCAATTGGCTGTAGAAAAAGGGAGACACAAAAAGACATGTCTACCCAAAGAGGAGTGTCTATGTGGTCACTGCACCACAGGGGAGGTAGAGACAAAGATACTCCCTTTTTTGAAGAAAATATGTAAATCAATTCCCAACTTTTGTGCAATTACAAATAACATTTACTAATGACATTAAACTGGGAATTATTCTGGGTTAGGGAGAAACCGTAAATATGATTGCCATAGTCTGAGGAACATTCCATGACAATTAATTCCCTGAAGTATTTTCATTGTATATAACCTACTAGAAATACATATTCAAACCATCATCATAGTATTTACATTGTATATAACTGGCAGTAATACATAGTGGAACCATCATCATAGTATTTACATTGTATATAACTTACTAGTGTGACGCCCCTCCCACTCTGTCTGCCGAATTCTTTCTTTTTGCTCGTGTTTTCCTTAATAGGATGTCGGTGGGCGGAGTTGGGAGGGTCGTCAGCGACATGGGACACACCTGGGCCCGGGTGTGTCCCAGGATACCTGAACCTCTTCCCCATTCATTGGGGAGACTCTCTCCATGCAGACACCTTTAGAGATTTTGTTGTGGTATTTTTGTTGCCTTTTGTTTGTTTGTTTGTTTGTTTGTTTGTTTGTTTGTTTGTTTGCTTGCTTGCTTGTTTTCTTGTTTGCGTTGACACCTTTCAACACCCCGCATTATCACATTTATGCATGCAAACACTCACTTACATTACTGATTACACACACACCATTGTTAATTGTATTTAGTTTACTTTATTTAATAAATATATTTTGTTATTCCTTGTCTCCACGTTGTCTCCCTTTTGTTACGAACTTCGAGTTACGAACTTAGAGTCGGTTCGTGACAAGTGGGGGCTCGTCCGGGATCTTGAAGGTATTGTGTTTGGGAGAAAACATGGAGTTAATGTTAAACTCTGTAGGTGCTTTGTTTACCACTTTTGTTACAGCTTTTTTGAGTTATGTTTGGTGCCCAGTATTGGTTGCCTTTGTTTGTTTGGTAAATTTGCCACTGTGGTGGATAGTTCATTGTGTGTTGCCTTGGAGAGAGTACATTGGTTAGTTTCCAGGCTCCTGCCCAGCCTGGAAACTCTTGCTCTACTCGCTGTTGGGACATCGGTCTGAGGAGGTGAGTACAATCGGCTGTGTAGCTCAGTGGGAGATTTGGATAGGGTTGTGAAACTTGCTAACCGGAGCTATAGCCTTTTTCCCTTGTTAGGCTTAGCGACGTGTTTCATTTTGGAATATGTTGGGCATGGTTATTGTGTTTGTTATTTTTGTGTGGTGTCTGTGGACTGAGCAGTTGTCTCGGGGGCACATCTGTTGCTTGGGGGAATCTGCCAGTGTGCTGGGTGGGTTATTTCCTTGCCAGCGGGCTACAGTGTGTAATTATCCACTGCAAATCTGCACAAAGACTAGGGTTGAGTTACTGTAGGTTTTGGGGATGCTCCATATATATCTTATTTCTCTTCTGTGGTGCCCAGTGTGATTGTCACTTCTCTTGTGGTCCGGTCTGGTGTGTTCGGCAAAGGGGAAGAGCGAGATATATATATATTTTTTTAAACTTCTGACTATGGTGTCTAATGTAGACAAGTTAATTTGCTTTCCATCAGAGGAACGGTTAGAATTAAGTACTAAAGAACAGCTGTTGAAGGTTGCTGAACACTACAAGGTTGAAATGAGTGATAAATGTCTAAAATTCTATTAGGTTGATATTGAAGGCCAACCTGATGGAGTGGTATTCTAGAAGTTACCACTGGGGCAGCCTCTGCTGAGGACTCGCCGTCTCCCCGTAACGTTACAATTACCGCTCCATCGGTTAGTCCTAGTAGTCTTCTTTTTGAACAGCAGAAAGAACTGCTTCTGTTACAGTTAGGGCATGACTGTGTAAAATATGAAAAAGAATTGGCATTTAAACAGGATTTGGAGCATGCTAAAATCAAGCTGCAACAAGAGCGGCTAGAGCTGATTAGGGAAGGAAAGCTCTCAGGGGAGAGTTTGCTCTGGGAAGGTGACCCAGATTTACCTAGGGGTCATTCCTCTTTTGGTCGTGCCCCGGACACATTTGATATCGTTGGGAACTTACGGTTGCTGCCTAAATTTAATGAGAAGGACCCTGAGACATTCTTTTCATTATTTGAGCGTGTTGCTGACGCTGGGAGTTGGCCTGATTCTGACATCAGTTCACGCAAGCGTCCCACCTAGCCCAGAGAGGTTAACTAACCACATTGTCCGATTTCAAAAAGGCAATATAGCAAAAGCAAAACATTAGATTATGTCAGGAGAGTACCCAGCCAGAAATAATCACACACCCATTTTCAAGCTAGCATATATGTCACAAAAAACAAAACCACAGCTAAATGCAGCACTAACCTTTGATGATCTTCATCAGATAACACTCCTAGGACATTATGTTATACAATACATACATGTTTTGTTCAATCAAGTTCATATTTATATCAAAAAACAGCTTTTTACATTAGCATGTTTTGTTCAGAACTAGCATACCCACCGAAAACTTCCGGTGAATTTACTAAATTACTCATGATAAACGTTGACAAAAAACATAACAATTATTTTAAGAATTATAGATACAGAACTCCTTTATGCAATCGCGGTGTCCGATTTTAAAATAGCTTTTCGGTGAAAGCACATTTTGCAATATTCTGAGTAGATAGCCCGGCCATCAAGGCTAGCTATTTTGACACCCACCAAGTTTGGCACTCACCAAACTCAGATTTACTATAAGAAGAATTGGATTACCTTTGCTGTTCTTTGTCAGAATACACTCCCAGGACTTCTACTTCAACAACAAATGTTGTTTTGGTTCCAAATAATCCATAGTTATATCCAAATAGCTCCGTTTTGTTCGTGCGTTCAAGTCACTATCCGAAGGGTGACGCGCCGGCGCGTTTCCTGACAAAAAAAATCAACATATTCCATTACCGTACTTCAACGCATGTCAAACGCTGTTTAAAATCAATTTTTATGTGATTTTTCTCGTAAAATAGCGATAATATTCCGACCGGGCGACGACGTATTCGTTCAAAGAGAGAAAGAAAAAAATGGAGTCGTCTCGTGCACGAGCGCTCCAGTGTCATTGTCCTCAGAAGGACCACTCTCCAAAACCCCTGCTCTTTTTCGCCCAGAGACTGCAGAGCTATCATTCCAGGTTCTGGCGCCTTCCTAGAGCCAATGAAAGCCTTAGAAAATGTCACGTTACAGCAGATGAGGGTGTATTTTTGATAGAGAGGCTATAGAAGGACAAGAAATGGTCAGAGGGCACTTCCCGTATAGAATCTTTTCAGGTTTTGGCCTGCCATATGAGTTCTGTTATACTCACAGACACCATTCAAACAGTTTTAGAAACTTTAGAGTCTTTCAGTCTTTGAATGAATACAACATTGTCCGGTTGGAATATTATCGCTATTTTATGAGAAAAATAGCATAAAAATTGATTTTAAACAGCTTTTGACATGCTTCGAAGTACGGTAATGGAATATTTTGAAGTTTTTTGTCACGAAATGCGCTCGCGTGTTACCCTTCGATAGTGACCTGAACGCACAAACAAAACGGAGGTATTTGGATATAACTATGGATTATTTGGAACAACATTTGTTGTTGAAGTAGAAGTCCTGGGAGTGCATTCTGACAAAGAACAGCAAAGGTAATCCAATTTTTCTAATAGTAATTCTGAGTTTAGGTTGCCCCAAACTTGGTGGGTGTCAAATTAGCTAGCCTGTGATGGCCGAGCTATGTACTCAGAATATTGCAAAATGTGCTTTCGCCGAAAAGCTATTTTAAAATCTGACATAGCGTTTGCATAAAGGAGTTCTGGATCTATAATTCTTAAAATAATTGTTATGTATTTTGTCAATGTTTATCATGAGTCATTTAGTAAATTCACCAGAAGTTTTCGGTGGGTATGCTAGTTCTGAACATCACATGCTAATGTAAAAAGCTGGTTTTTGATATAAATATCAACTTGATTGAACAAAACATGCATGTATTGTATAACATAATGTCCTAGGAGTGTCATCTGATGAAGATCATCAAAGGTTAGTGCTGCATTTAGCTGTGGTTTGGGTTTTTGTGACATATATGCTTGCTTTGAAAATGGCTGTGATTATTTTTGGCAGGGTATTCTCCTGACATAATCTAATGTTTTGCTTTCGCTGTAAAGCCTTTTTGAAATCGGACAACGTGGTTGGATTAACGAGAGTTATCTTTCAAATGGTGTAAAATAGTCATATGTCTGAGAAATTGAAGTTATAGCATTTTTGAGGTATTGTATTTCGCGCCACGCGATTCCACTGGCTGTAGACTAGGGTGGGACGCAAACATCCCACTGGCCCAGAGAGGTTATAGGGAGTGCTCCTAATCTCAGTTTGTTACCTGTATAAAAGACACCTGTCCACAGAAGCAATCAATCAGATTCCAAACTCTCCACCATAGCCAAGACCAAAGAGCTCTCCAAGGATGTCAGGGGCAAGATTGTAGACATACACAAGGCAGGAATGGGCTACAAGACCATCGCCAAGCAGCTTGGTTAGAAGGTGACAACAGTTGGTGCGATTATTCGCAAATGGAAGAAACACAAAAGAACTGTCAATCTCCCTCGGCCTGGGGCTCCATGCACGATCTCACCTCGTGGAGTTGCAATGATCATGAGAACGGTGAGGAATCAGCCCAGAACTACACGGGAGGATCTTGTCAATGATCTCAAGGCAGCTGGGACCATAGTCACCCAGAAAACAATTGGTAACACGCTACACCATGAAGGACTGAAGTCCTGCAGCGCCCGCAAGGTCCCCCTGCTCAAGAAAGCACATATACATGCCCGTCTGAAGTTTGCCAATGAACATCTGAATGATTCAGAGGACAACTGGGTGAAAGTGTTGTGGTCAGATGAGACCAAAATGGAGCTCTTTGGCATCAACTCAACTCTCCGTGGTTGGAGGAGGAGGAATGCTGCCTATGACCACAAGAACACCATCCCCACCGTCAAACATGGAGGTGGAAACATTATGCTTTGGGGGTGTTTTTCTGCTAAGGGGACAGGACAATTTCACCACATCAAAGGGACAATGGATGGGGCCATGTACCATCAAATCTTGGGTGAGAACCTCCTTCCCTCAGCCAGGGCATTGAAAATGGGTCGTGGATGGGTATTCCAGCATGACAATGACCCAAAACACACGCCCAAGGCAACAAAGGAGTGGCTCAAGAAGAAGCACAGTAAGGTCCTGGAATGGCCTAGCCACTCTCCAGACCTTAGTCCCATAGAAAATCTGTGGAGGGAGATGAAGGTTCGAGTTGCCAAACCTCAGCCTTGAAACCTTAATGACTTGGAGAAGATCTGCAAAGAGTAGTGGGACAAAATCCCTCCTGAGATGTGTGGAAACCTGGTGGCCAACTACAAGAAACGTCTGACCTCTGTGATTGCCAACAAGGGTTTTGCCACCAAGTACTAAGTCATGTTTTGCAGAGGGGTCAAATACTTATTTCCCTCATTAAAATGCAAATCATTTTATAACATTTTTTACATGCGTTTTTCTGGATTTTTTTGTTGTTATTCTGTCTCTCACTGTTCAAATAAACCTACCATTAAAATTATAGACTGATCATTTCTTTGTCAGTGGGCAAACATACAAAATAAGCAGGGGATCAAATACTTTTTACCCTCACTGTAATTTCACCTCTAATTTGTTTGGTCAGATTCTCCAACAGCTCCACATTAAACACAATTTGTCTAGTGCCTATCACGTGCAAAGTCAAGGAGCGCTGGACGTTTCCATCAAACACTTAAAAGTCTTTGTTGAAAGCTTATTGTACTGAGATGGATTGGGAGGAGCGGGTTGCCTTGGTTACTGTTAGCCGCTAGGGAGGTTTCACAGGAGCGCACGGGGTTCAGTCCAAATGACCTTGTGTTTGGATATAATGTGCGTGGACTTCTGTCTGTTCTCCAGGATGACTGGAAGTCTCCCGAGCCCCCTCAGTCCCTGTTATCTTGTGTGTGATTTCCGGCGACGTCTGTACACCGCTGGTGAAATGGCTAAAGAGAAGCTATCATCTTCACAGGAGAGGATGAAGGGCATATTTGATCGGTGAACTGAGCCTCGTCACTTTAGTCCCGGTGACCAAGTTCTTGCTCTGCTGCCATTTGTTGGATCTTCTTTTCAAGACAAGTTTCAAGGTCCATATACGGTCGTGCGCCATGTTCCTGAATGTCCACGTGACTGACCACTGTTAGTTTGTGTTTGGTATTGTCCTGTTCTGTCGCTCCTGTCTGTTCCCTTCTGGTCTCATTTTCTTCTACCTTTTAAAGGTTGCTTCCTGTTCGCAAAGGTTGCTGAGGTTTGGGGAGGACGAGGTTGGCTGGGGCAAATGGACGCAATGGCTGGGTCAACTTGTTTTTGTGACTGGTATGGTGTTCCGGGGTCCTTGTTGGCCCCGGTTTTATGGGGGGGGGGTGTGACAACCCTCCCACTCTGTCTGCCGAATTCTTTGTCTTTGCTCGTGTTTTCCTTAATAGGATGTCGGTGGGCGGAGCCGGGAGGGTCGTCAGCGACATGGGACACACCTGGGCCCGGGTGTGTCCCAGGATACCTGAACCTCTTCCCCATTCATTGGGGAGACTCTCTCCATGCAGACACCTTAATAGATTTTGTTGTGGTATTTTTGTTGCCTTTTGTTTGTTTGCTTTGGCACCTTTCAACACCCCACATTATCACATTTATGCATGCAAACACTCACTTACACTACTGATTACACACACCATTGTCACAAGGGTCGTATTGAGTGGACCAAAACGCAGCGGGTAAAGTGCTCATCTTCTTAATTTTATTAAAGAAAACACTTCATCAAAATAAACAAATGACAAAAACAGTCCAGTAAGGTGCACAGACTATACTAGAAACAACCACCCACAAACATAAGTGAAAACAAACACAACTAAATATGGCCTCCAATTAGAGACAACAACCAGCTGCCTCTAATTGGAGGTCATTGCCAAAACTCACATAGAAATAGAAAAGCTAGATTAAACATAGAAATAGGAAAACTAGAACCTAAACCCACAATACCCAAACACACAAAACAAACACCCCCCTGCCACGCCCTGACCAACTATAATGACTAATAACCCCTTTTACTGGTCAGGACGTGACAACCATTGTTAATTGTATTTCGTTTATTTAATAAAAATATTTTGTTATTCCTTGTCTCCACGTTGTCTCCCTTTTGTTACGAACATCGAGCCGGTTCGTAACACTAGCAATGCATAGTGGAACCATTATCATAGTATTTCCATTGTATATAACTTACTAGTAATACATAGTGTAACCATCATCTCGTTGTTTATGTATTAGCCATTGTTTCTTTTTCTTTTTTGAATCTTATTTGTATTTAAATAAATGTATCGACTGAAGATTCCACAATACAACAACAGTAGTGTTGTACCTGTATACATGAGTATATGTACTTTTATTATTACTACAGAAATTAACTGGATTTCATTATCCTCATTGTACTGTATTTACTGAAATGCTGTACTACAATACTGCTTTGGCAATATCTACAATATGTTTTTCAGCCAATAAAGCAATCTGAATTTGGAAGAGCAGAGAGGCAGAAAGAGGGGCAAAGAGAGAGAGTATATTTGACCACTCAGCTTCCCTATCAAATCTAAAAAATTTAAGCAGACAACCTAAGAAAATGAACAACAATGACAAATGGTTTGATGAGGAATGCAAAAACTTAAGAAAGAAATTGAGAAACCTATCCAACCAAAAACATAGAGACCCAGAAAACTTGAGCCTTCACTATGGTGAATCACTGAAACAATACAGAAATAACCTATAGAAAAAGAAGGAACAACCTGTCAAAAATCAGCTCAATGTAATTTGAAGGATCCATAGAATCTAACCACATCTGGGGAAATTGGAAAACTCTAAACAAACAACAAGAAGAGTTATCTACCATAAACGGAGATGTGTGGATAAACCACTTCTCCAGTCTTTTTGGCTCTATAACAAAGAACAAACAGCAAAAACAAATACATGGTCAAATACAAATCTCAGAATCAACTATTAAAAACTACCGGAACCCACTGGATTCTCCAATTACAATGAATGAACTACAGGACAAAATACAAACCCTCCAACCCAAAAAGGCCTGTGAGGTTGATGGTATCCTCGATGAAATTATTAAATATACAGACCACAAATTCCAATTGGCTATTCTTTAACATCATGCTCAGCTCTGGCATCTTCCGCAGTATTTGGAACCAAGGACTGATCACCCCAATCCACAAAAGTGGAGACAAATTTGACCCCAATAACTACCATCAACAGCAACCTTAGAAAAATTCTGCGTGATCATTGACAGCAGACTCGTACATTTCCTCAGCGAAAACAATGTACTGAGCAAATGTCAAATTGACTTTTTACCAAATTACCATTAGATAGACCAAGTATTCACCCTGCACAGCCTAATTGACAAACAAACAAACCAAAACAAAGGAAAATATTTTCATGCTTTGTTGATTTCAAAAAAGCTTTAGACTAAATTTGGCATGAGGGCCTGCTATACAAATGAATGGAATGTGGTGTTGGGGAAAAAACATACAACATTATAAAATCCATGTACACAAACAAGTGTGCGGTTAAAATTGGCAAAAAACACACCCTTTTTTCCATAGGGCCGGGGGGTGACAGGGATGCAGCTTAAGCCCCACCCTCTTCAACATATATATCAACTAATTGGTGAGGGCACTACAACAGTCTGCAGCACCCGGTTTCCCCCCACTGGAATCTGAAGTCAAATGTCTACAGTTTGCTGATGATCTGGTGCTTCTGTCCCCAACCAAGGAGGGCCTACAGCATCACCTAGATCTTCTGCACAGATTCTGTCAGACTTGGACCCTGACAGTAAATCTCAGTAAGACAAAAATAATAAATTCCATCTAGACAACCATTGCCTTAGAGCACACAAAAAAACGAAACATACCTCGGCCTAAACATCAGTGTCACCGGTAACTCCCACAAAGCTATGAACGATCTGAGAGACAAGGCAAGAATGGCCTTCTAAAAACAAAACAAATTGAGACTTCTGCAAAAATATCCATAGTGTATAACGCAAAACACCAAATAATGCATGCAGAGCAGAATTAGGCCGATATCCGCTAATGATCAAAATCCAGAAAAGAGCCGTTAAATTCTACAACCACCTGAAAGGAAGTAATTCCCAAAACTTCCATAACAAAGCCATCACCTACAGAGAGATGAACCTTGAGAAGAGTCCCCTAAGCAGGCTGGTCCTGGGGCTCTGTTCACAAACACAAACATACCCCACAGAGCCCCAGGACAGCAACACAATTAGACCCAACCAAATCACGAGAAAACAAAAAGGTAATTACTTGACACAGGAAAGTAAAAAAACTGAGCTAGAATGCTATTTGTCCCTAAACAGAGAGTACACAGTGGCAGAATATCTGACCACTGTGACTGACCCAAAATAAGGACATCTTTGACTATGTACAGACTCAGTGAGCATAGCCTTGCTATTGAGAAAGGCCGCTGAAGTCAGACCTGGCTCTCAAGAGAAGACAGGCTATGTGCACACTGCCCACAAAATAAGGTGGAAACTGAGCAGCACTTCCTAACCTCCAGCCAAATGTATGACCATATTAGAGACACATTTCCTTCAGATTACACAGACCCACAAAGAATCTAAAACAAATCCAATATTGATAAACTCGCATATCTATTGGGTGAAATACCACAGTGTGCCATCACAGCAGCAAGATTTGTGACCTGTTGCCACAAGAAAATGGCGACCAGTGAAGAACAAACACCATTGTAAATACATCCTATATTTATGTTTATTTACTTTCCGTTTTCTACTTTAACTATTTACACATTATTAAAACACTGTATATAGACATAATATGACATTAGAATTGTATTCTTCTGGAACTTCTGTAGTGTAATGTTTACTGTAGATTTTTTATAGTTTATTTCACTTTTGTTTATGATCTATTTCACTGGCTTTGGCAATGTAAACATGTGTTTCCCATGCCAATAAAGCCCCTTAAATTGAATTGAGAGAGAAGACTATAACAGCTGATTATCACAGAAGGAGAGAGAGAAGCAGAAAGAGAGAGAGGCAGAGAGAGAGACAGCAAAAGAGAGGTGGAGAGAGGGGCAGAGAGAGAGGGCAGAAAGAGAGAGAGCCAGAGAGAGGCAGAGAGGGAGAGAGGCAGAGAGAGAGTGAGAGGCAGAGAGAGTGAGAGGCAGAGAGAGGGAGAGATGCAGAGAGAGGGCAGAGAAAGAGAGAGAGGCAGAGAGAGAGGCAGAGAGAAAGGCAGAGAGAGAGAGAAAAGCGGAGAGGCAGAGGGAGGGAGGGACAGCAAAAGAGAGGCAGAGAGAGAGGCAGAGAGAGGGAGAGAGGCAGAGAGAGAGGAAGGCAGAGAGAGAGGGGGCAGAGAGGGAGAGAGCGGCAGAGAGAGAGAGGGCAGAGAGAGTGAGGGCAGAGAGAGTGAGGGCAGAGAGAGTGAGGGCAGAGAGAGAGAGGGCAGAGAGAGAGAGAGAGAGCAGAGAGAGAGGGCAGAGAGACAGAGGGCAGAGAGAGTGAGGGCAGAGAGAGAGTGAGGGCAGAGAGAGTGAGGGCAGAGAGAGAGAGGGTAGAGAGAGAGAGGGCAGAGAGAGAGAGGGGCAGAGAGAGAGAGGGGCAGAGAGAGAGGACTATCACAGCTGACAGGGCGTATTCCATGACATCAAACCGTGTCCTGTAAGTCCGCCGGTCTAACATGACCAAAAGAAACCAGAGCGTTGGCACTCAATGTCGATAGTGTCCTCAGCTGTTGTCCCCTGGCCAACCAGTCCACTGAGAGCTCAGCAGCAGTGGCGGCCAGGCGATCCTGTTACCATGGGGCAAGCGTTCTTCCTCCGGGGTATCATATCATCATGACTGGAGTCCCAAATAGCACCATATTCCCCATGTAGTGTACTACTGTTGACCAGGGGAATATATAGCCCTCATAGGGATATAGACAAAATATTGCACTATATAGGGAATAGGGTGCCATTTGTAACACTATATAAGGAATAGGGTGCAATTTGGGACACTTTATAGGGAATAGGTGCCATTTGGGACGTAGTCCCTGCCTTCACACGGGGACAGACTTAATATTATGGGATGGAGGAATTAACTCTGTAAGCTTAGGGGGTATGGTGTCTATAGCGGATGGGTACTACAGGCTTCCCTGAACCTAAGCCCTGCTTCCTGAGTAGGGACCTGCCACACCTGTCCCCTGACATATGAAATATCACAGTCGCTGGCTTAACCACATAATGAAGGAGAGCTTTGTTTGTGTTGTGTATGTCTTGTCTGTGTCTTGTGTGTTTGTGTCTTGCGTGTGTTGTGTGTCGTGTGTGTGTGTGTCTTGTGTGTCTTGTGTGTGTGTGTCTTGTGTATGTCTTGCGTGTGTGTGTCTTGCATGTGTGTGTGTGTGTGTCTTGTGTGTGTCTTGAGTGTGCCTTGTGTGTGTCGTGTGTGTCTTGTGTGTGTGTGTGTCTTGTGTGTGTCTTGAGTGTGCCTTGTGTGTGTGTTTGTCTTGTGTGTGTCTTGAGTGTGTCTTGTGTGTCTGTGTGTCTTGTGTGTGTCTTGAGTGTGCCTTGTGTGTCTTGTGTGTCTTGTGTGTCTTGTGTACGTCTTGCGTGTGTGTGTCTTGTGTTTCTTGTGTATGTCTTGCGTGTGTGTGTCTTGTGTGTGTGTCTTGTGTGTGTCTTGTGTGTGTCTTGAGTGTGTCTTGTGTGTGTGTGTGTCTTGTGTGTGTGTGTCTTGTGTGTGTAGTGTGTCGTGTGTGTGTTGTGTGTGTCGTGTGTGTGTTGTGTGTCTTGTGTGTGTGTTGTGTGTCTTGTGTGTGTGTTGTTGTGACTTGTGTGTGTTGTGCGTGTGTGTGTCTTTTGTGTGTGTGTGTGTGTGTGTGTGTGTGTGTGTGTGTGTGTGTGTGTGTGTATGTGTGTGTGTGTGTGTGTGTGTGTGTGTGGTTGTGTGTGTCTTGTGTGTGTTGTGTATCTGTGTGTGTGTCTTGCGTGTGTGTCTTGCGTGTGTGTCTCGAATGTGTTGTGTGTGTGTTGTGTAAGTGTGTGTCATGTCTGTGTTGTGTGTCCGGTGTGTGTGTGTGTGTGTGTCTTGTGTGTGTGTGTCGTGTGTCTGGTGTGTATGTGTGTGTCTAGTGTATGTGTGTCGTGTGTCCGGTGTGCCTGGTGTGTGTGTGAGGATATAAAAGGCAAACTCTAAAACGCTAGAATATTCTTAACTTGAAATGCAAGTCAAATTCTCCTGCATTGTATAATTCCTATCGATATTATAATATAATAAATGTTATCTGTCTACAACTCTTATTCCCTGTATAAACTACTAGGGAAATATCTAAATGTCAGTTTACTTGAATGCACAATTACTTGAATGTGCAAATGTGTGTGGGCACAGTACGCTGGTTAAACATATCACAGAGCAAGTATTACATTTTGTATTGTGTTTGATCATCCATCTTAGATTATCTGTCATTAGGGCCGGCCCTGCGTGTCGTTAGGGCTCTGCATGTCATTAGGGCCCTGCGTGTCGTTAGGGCCCTGCGTGTCATTAGGGCCCTGCGTGTCATTAGGGCCCTGCGTGTCATTAGGGCCCTGCGTGTCATTAGGGCCCTGCGTGTCGTTAGGGCCCTGCATGTCATTAGGGCCCTGCATGTCATTAGGGCCCTGCATGTCATTAGGGCCCTGCGTGTCATTAGGGCCGGCCCTGTGTGTCATTAGTCAAGGCTGGAAATATCATCAAGAAAAAAGTAAACTACAACGACAACAACAATTACGGAGAGCATCTTTGGTTCCAAAAGCAGAAGGAAAGCAAAATTACAGAACAGCTTCCTGTTCCCTGCTCCTCGCCTCGCCGTAACTCTCCAAGAGCACTCATGGAAGGGAGAGAAGACCCAGGAAAACCTCCACCAAGGGCCACTGCGCTGGGACTACTGCTCCTGCATGCAGGCCCATTATAATTCCATATCCCCTATATTTCTATATTTATTTTTATACACGAGACACTGTCAGAGGGTGACTGTGAGAGGGTGACTGTGAGAGGGTGACTGAGTTGTTGTCGGAAGCTCCACTCTGTTATTCTAGCCCCTTTCGCCTGAAATGGTCTACTCTCGTTTCTGAGGGGAGAGCGGCTCATAATGATGGCTGGAGCAGAGCAAATAGAATGGCATCAAAACATGTGTTTGATGTATTTGATACAATTCCACTAATTTCCTTCCAGCCATTACCACGAGCCAATCTTCCCCAGTGAAGGTGCCACCAACCTCCTGTGCAAGTCTACAGTATGTAATTGCAAAGTATAAACACTCGCTGTATGCTTTCATTTCATTTTTGGTTTTCATTCCATTTCCCCTTTGTTGCAAGGCATCTTGAAGAATGTTTGAATTCTTCAAAACGAGTAAAATGCTTGACCTTGACTAAAGGACAGGTCTGACTCAATTATACCAGGCCTCTAAAGGACAGGTCTGACTCAATCTTACCTGGACTCCATCGAACAGGCCTGCCTCAATCTCACCTAGACTCCATAGGACAGGTTTGACTCAATCTCACCTGGACTCTATAGGACCAGTTTGACTCAATCTCACCTGGACTCCATCGGACAGGTTTGACTCAATCTCACCTGGACTCTATAGGACATGTTTGACTCAATCTCACCTGGACTCCATCGGACAGGTTTGACTCAATCTCACCTGGTCTCACACACCTGCTGTCCGTGGCTCTTTTCTTTGCATTGCTAGTAAAACCAGACCCCATGTTTGACCTACAGACGGAGCAAGAGAGAGAGCAAGAGCGAGAGAAAGAGAGAGAGCACAGAACTTGATTCATCCATTTGAAAGACAGCAAGGAATCGGGCACGACAAATCAATCCATTAAGCTTGGCATTGAGCCTATTCTATTAAAGTATTCACTAATCTATCGTTAGCATAGATTCTATTCAAGTATTCACTTATCTATTGCCACAATAATCCCATACTGCACTTTCACAAATATTGTAGCATGAGAAATATTTTATGTTTCTACATTTTTGGCCTTCTTGATTGAAGTGGAGTATGGAAGAGCAAAAAGCGATCTTACGTGGTAGTTAGGGTCTTGTTGTCTTTTCTGCTGCTGTACATTCATGCTGTTACACCCTGATCTGTCTCCACCCCCGTCCAGGTGTCGCGCATCTTCCCCATTATCCCCTGTGTATTTATATCTGTGTTCTCTGTTTGTCTGTTGCCAGTTTGTCTTGTTTTGTCAAGTTAACCAGTGTGTTTTTCCATGCTACTGTTTTTCCTATTCTCTGTTCTTCTAGTCCTCTCGGTTCTGACCTTTGCTTGCCCTGACACTAAGCCCGCCAGCCTGACCATTCAGCCTGCCCTGACCTTGAGCCTGCCTGCCACTCTGTACCTCCTGGACTGACCTGGTTTTTGATCTTTTGCCTGTCCACGACCTGTCTCTTGCCTGCCCCTTGTTAATAATAAATATCAGAGCCTCTAACCATCTGCCTCCCGTGTCTGCATCTCGCCCTGTATCGTTATACATGCATATGAACGCTGTATAAGATCAAAAAGATCTTTAGAGGTACGTAAGAGAGCATTACTGTGCGACAACGACTATCGCCATTTTATCAGTAAACCGCTAATCCTGTTGAAAATGAAACAAGATACCCTTCTGCTTTCCACTTTCAAGCAATGAACTTTCGATCAGAATCCTGTTGCTTATTATGCTAAAGGTACTCAAGGCATAAACTTGACAAAGTCAAAAGGTCTTGACATCTTGGGAGCATCACATTGTGCACAGGCTGCCTAATCTTGTCATTCTGAAGTCTCTACGTACATAACATAACACGTGTTTATGTATCTAGGGGTAAAGGAAAGGGTTTATTTATGTCCTTTGCCAAACCATTTTCAAAGCAACACTTCTGAAAATAATGACATCATTAATTCACAGGCAATGCACCGAGACTCGAATGACATTTTGGTGCACTCAAATAGATGATGTCTGGAACTGATCCCTTCACAAAGCTGTCATCTCTTTCACTTTTCAGAGAAGTAACTTCACTAAAATGAAGTTATTGTACTCTGTGAGGGATAGGGGTACTACAGAAGGATGACTCACAGCCAGGTTCCAGCACACAGTTTGGATCGGCAGATGTGATTCTCTAGCCAGTTGGGTAAAGGCGTGGACCTAAGCACACCGCCAATGGTGATGTCATTCAATGTTCCGTTTTTTCTTTCTCGTTAGGGGGGAGATTTCTCTGTGGGGAAATAAAGTGCCTACAGAAAGTATTCATACCCCTTGACTCCACATGTTGTTGTGTTACAGCCTGAATTCAAAATGGATTCCACATATTTTTTTCTCTACACACAATACCTCATAATGACAAAGTGAAAACATGTATTTAGAAATGTTTGCTAATTTATTGAAAATGAAATACAGAAATGTCTAATTTACATAAGGATTCACACTCCTGAGTCAATACATGTTACAATCAACTTTGGCAGCGATTACAGCTGTGAGTCTTTCTGGGTAAGTCTCTAAGAGCTTTGCACACCTGGATTGTACAATATTTGCACAATATTATTTTTTAAATTCTTCAACTTCTGTCATTCTTAGACAGCAATTTTCAAGTCTTGCCATAGATGTTCAAGACGATTTAAGTAAAAACTGTACCTAGGCCACTCAGGAACATTCAATGTCATCTAGATAAGCAACTCCAGTGTAGATTTGACCTTGTGTTTTAGGTTATTGTCCACCTGAAAGGTGAATTTGTCTACCAGTGTCTGTTGGAAAGCAGACTGAACCAGGTTTTCCTCTAGGATTTTTTCTGTGCTTAGCTCTATTCCCTTTCTTTTTTATCCTAAAAAACTCCCCAGTCTTTGCCAATGACAAGCATATCCATAACATGATGCAGCCACCACCATGTTTGAAGATATGAAGAGAGGTACTCAGTAATGTGTTGTGTTGGATTTGCCACAAACATAAGACTTTGTATTCAGGACTTAAAGTTAATTTCTTTGACACATTTTTTACAGTTTTGTGGATTAGCTACAATGTTGTTGATCCATCCTCAGTTTTTTCCTATCACAGCCATAAAACTCAGTAATTGTTTTAAAGTCACCATTGGCCTCATGGTGAAATCCCCGAGCAGTTTCCTTGCTCTCCAAATCAAATCAAATCAAATGTTATTGGTCACATACACATATTTATCAGATGTTATTGCAGGTGTAGCGGAATGCATGTGTTCCTAGCTCCAACAATGCAGTAATATCTAACAATTCACAACAATACACACAATTCTAAAAGTAAAATAAATATATAAATATTAGGACGAGCAATGTCGGAGTGGCATTGACTAAAATAGAGTAGAATAGAGTACTGTATATACATATTAAATGAGTAAATAAGTATGTAAACATTATTAAAGTTACTAGTGTTCCGGCAAGCTGAGTTAGGAAGGACGCCTGTATCTTTGTACTGACAGGGTGTATTGATACACCATCCAAAGTGTAATTAATAACTTCACCATGCTCAAAGGGATATTCAATGGGCTTTTTTTTCTCACCCATCTACCAATAGGTGCCCTTCTCTGCGAGGCATTGGAAAACCTCACTGGTCTACGTGGTGGAAGCTGTGTTTGAAATTCACTGCTTGACTGAGGGACCTTACAGATAATTGTATATGTGGGGTACAGAGATGAGGTAGTCATTCAAAAATCATGTTAAACACTATTATTGCACACAGAGTGAGTCCATGCAACTTAATATGCGACTTGTTACTTTTAGGCTTGCCATAACAAAAGGTTTGAATACTTATTGACTCAAGAGATTTCAGCTTTTCATTTGTAAAAATTTCTAAAAACATAATTCCACTTTTACATTATTGGGTATTGTGTGTAGGCCATTGATACAAAATCTCAATTTAATCAATTTTAAATTCAAGCTGTAACACCAAAAAAAAAAGTGAAAAAAGTCAGAGTGAATACTTCCTGAAGGCACAGTACATTCTATTGATGTTTCTGTTAATGTTATTGTTCAGAGCTCTCTTTTTTTTTAATAAGATGATTTTTTTTTTGTAGAGGTATTCATGTGTACAAGAATTGTACATAAACCCACCCACCCCATTGTATGGCACTGCCAATGAACAGTTGACTGTTTATTTACAAAATTCTGAATGAGTCCATTATGGGATTAACTATCACTATAAACTACAGTACCAGTCAAAAAGTTTGGACACACTTACTCATTCATGATTTTTTCTTAATTTTTAACTATTTTCTACATTGTAGAATAACAGTGAAGACATCAAAACTATGAAATAACACATATGGAATCATGTAGTAACCAAAAAAGTGTTAAACAAATCAAAATATTTTTTTTATATTTGAGATTCTTCAAAGTAGACACCTTTTGCCTTGATGACAGCTTTACACACTCTTGCGATTCTCTCAAACAGCTTCATGAGGTTGACACCTGGAATGGATTTCAATTAACAGGTGTGCCTTGTTAAAAGTCAATTTGTGGAATTTATTTTCTTAATGCATTTGAACCAATCAGTTGTGTTGTGAAAAGGTAGGGGTGGTATACAGAAGACCCAGAGTTACCTCTGCTGCAGAGTATAAGTTCATTAGAGTTACCAGCCTCAGAAATTCAAGCTCAAATAAATGCTTCACAGAGTTGAAGTAACAGACACATCTCAACATCAACTGTTCAGAGGAGACTGTGTGAATCAGGCTTCATGGTCGAATTTCTGCAACAAAAACACTACTAAAGGACACCAAATAGAAGAAGAAACTTGCTTTGGCCAAGAAACACGAGCAATGGACATTAGACTGGTGGAAATCGGTCCTTTGGTCTGATGAGTCAAAATATGAGATTTATGGTTCCAACCGCCGTGTCTTTGTGAGACGCAGAGTAGGTGAACGGATAATCTCCGTTCACCTACTCTGCATGGAGGAGAAGGTGTGATGGTGTGGAGGTGCTTTGCTGGTTACACTGTCTGTGATTTATTTAGAATTCAAGGCACACTAAACCAGCAATACACCATCCCATCTGGTTTGTACTTAGTGGGACTATCATTTGTTTTTCATCAGGACAATGACCCAACACACCTCCAGGCTGTTTAAGGGCTATTTAAGAAGGAGAGTGATGGAGTGCTGCATCAGATGACCAGGCCTCCACAATCACCTGACCTCAACTCAATTGCGATGGTTTGGGATGAGATTGACCGCAGAGTGAAGGAAAAGGATCCAACAACATGTGGGAACTCCTTCAAGACTATTGGAAAAGCATTCCAGGTGAAGCTGGTTGAGAGAATGCCAAGAGTGTGCAAAGCTGTCATCAAGGCAAAGGGTGGCTACTTTGAAAAACCCTTGAATGAGTAGGTGTGTCCAAACATTTGACTGGTACTGTAGGTAACCCTCTAATAGGGACTTGTGATTTAACATTATGTTCCTGCTCCCACAGCAACAGGACACAACAATCCTAAGGCTGACATCTCCTCTAACATGGTTTATTCAGAACCTTGCTATCTTGGCATTCAATGCCTCCATAATCAATACCAGCTTAATAGAAAAAACAGAAGAGTAATATCTTTCAAAATCGAGTCAAAGTTTTTAAAAGTACAGACACACTAAAGTAGCCTACCTACATACGTACTACATATGGGACAATATGAGGACAATAGACTGGGGAAAAACTCTTCATTTCATCACTCTACATCAGGGGTGGGCAATTCCAGTCCTCGAGAGACCTGATTGGTGTTCCTAATAAAATACCAAATTGGTGTCACTGTTTTTCCCCAGTCCCAGCTAACACACCTGACTTCAATAATCGCCGAATCACGATCTTCAGTTTAGAATGCAATTTGATTAAATCTGCTGTGTTTGCTAGGGATGGAGGGTGTTAGTGTGTGACACCAATCAGGCCCACGAGGACTGGAGTTGCCCACCCCTGCTCTACATACATTAAATGACCAAAAGTATGTGGACAACTGCTCGTCAAAATTCTCATTCCAAAATCATGGGCATTAATATCGAGTTGGTCCCCCCCTTTGCTGCTATAACAAGCCTCCACTCTTCTGGGAAGGCTTTCCACTAGATGTTGGAACATTGCTGCGGGGACTTGCTTCCATTCAGCCACAAGAGCATTAGTGAGGTCAGGCATTGATGTTGGGCGATTAGTTCTGGCTCGCAGTCGGCGTTCCAATTCATACCAAAGGTGTTTGATGGGGTTGAGTTCAGGGCTCTGTGCAGGCCAGTCAAGTTAGGGCAGGTAGCGTTCTCCTGGCATCCGCCAAACCCAGATTAGTCCGTCAGACTGCCAGATGGTGAAGCTTGATATATAGTGTACATTAACACCCATAACACTGTCCATATGGGGTTCACTGATATGGTGGATTCTGAGCCAACATTGGAAAAAATTTTACATATCCCGCTCAATTCAATAGGAAAAAATGAACATGATTCAAATAGTGTACGTGCTAGATCAGCCATCTCAAACATAAAACCCTTTTTTCCTCGACTCTGAGCTTTTGTTTTTGTATTAGCTGTAACCTGAGCTTGACAGAAAGGCTGTGAAAGCCTCAACTCTGGAGAGGAAGTTATGGGGGAAGTCGAAGCGTCACTGAAGGTTGAAGGAAGAGCCACAGAAACCGAACAAAGATAACGAACACTCCCCGAAGGTCACAGATTTTCATACCATAATTCATATCGCCCATAAAGAACCAATACTATTGTGAATAATATTAGTTTTAGCGTTGTGAAATAAAAATAAAAACTTGCCAAGGTTTTAAGGGACTGGGTTCTAATAATATAATTACATGGGTTAGCCGTAGTCACACTTGAGGTCTGGTTTTCCGAGGGAGGATAGTGATCATTGTGGGGCTGTTTTGCTTTTGAATTCGAGACTCCGCTGCATTGTGAAGCTGCCACATAATAGCTTTCCTGTCAGAAGGTTGTCTGTTGCCATTAATTAGCTTTTCTCCACAACGTTCTCCGAGGTTCCGTCTGTGGTATTATGCTGCCGTACCAATGTAAGAGATTCCTAACTCAACCGTGTCTCCCATGAGGTAGTCTTTTCATTGAGAAATGTTAAGAGACGAGAACACTGCGGAAACTAAAAGAAGGTTCTCCAACCTGGGCTTTCAGACACTGGGCCTTCAAAATATGCAATGGTGCCATTCTGAAGAAACTAGCCCCAGACCTACTTCTGTGAAAAAGAACGAGGTGGGGGTGTAAGACGGAAGGGTGAGGTGGGGTGAGGGGTGGGGGGGGGCATTGTTAGCGCCCCCCATCAGTCACCTAGGGTTCCTACAGCTGGAGAGCACATTCCAAAGATCTTTAAGAAAAAGAGGGAGAAAAGAAAACAGGTTACAAAGGACTCCCGGCAGATACAGTCAGCCCCCCCCACTGGCTGTTCCTTTTCACTGTATACACACCATGATGGGTATGTCTTTGAGAGTGTTCTTCTCTATCTGAAACTAAGGAGCCATTTACTATACGTCTTGTGGAGACGTATAGTAAAGGAGAAAAAAAGCGAGAGAGGAAGAGAGAGAGAGAGAGAGAGAGAGAGAGAGAGAGAGAGAGAGAGAGAGAGAGAGAGAGAGAGAGAGAGAGAGAGAGAGAGAGAGAGAGAGAGAGAGAGAGAGAGAGAGAGAGAGAGAGAGAGAGAGAGAGAGAGAGAGGCCATGCCTGGGGTGCAGATGTCCATTGTAAACAGGATAGGGAGCTGCCTTCTGAGAGGGGGACGTCACTCAAGGTGCGACCAATGATCCCTGTATATCTCCTTGCATAGACAGTGCATTCGCAAAGTATTCAGACCCCATCCCTTTTTCCACATTTTGGTACATTACAGCCTTATTCTAAAATGTACAATATTACTTTTCCCCCCTCATCAATCTACAAACAAGACCCCATAATGACAAAATTAAAAATGTTTTTTAGACATTTTTGCAAATGTATTAAAAATAAAAAAATAAATACCTTATTTACTTATGTATTCAGACCTTTTGCTATGAGACTTGAAATTGAGCTCAGGTGCATCCTGTTTACATTGATCATGTAAACATCAATGTAAACAGCGGCTCCTGAGTGTCACAGCAGTCTAAGGCACTGCATCTCAGTGCTAGAGGCGTCACTACAGACACCCTGGTTTGATTCCAGGCTGTATCACAACCAGCCGTGATTGGGAGTCCCATAGGGCGGCGCACAATTGGCTCAGCATCGTCCGGGGTAGGCCGTCATTGTAAATAAGAATTTGTTCTTAACTGACTTGCCTAGTTAAATAATATTTTTTTTAAATCATCCTTGACATATTTCTACAACTTTATTGCAGTCCACCTGTGGGAAATTCAATTGATTGGACACGATTTGGAAAGGCACACACCTGTCTATATAAGGTCCCACAGTTGATAGTGAATGTCAAAGCAAAAACCAAGCCATGAGGTCAAACGAGTTGTCCGTAGAGCTCCGACACAAGATTTTGTCCATACCTGTCTGTACCTTTTAAATCCATATACAAAATGATTACTCAGTTTATTTGGGCCGGTAAAACGTAATACCCCATTTGGAGCATCTGATGATCTGAGTCAACAAAAGGTTGGACTGCAGAATCCAATACTAAAAGTAAATGGAGTCAGATTCAGATGAAAAATGAAAAGTTTGTTTCCTTTTCTATCTACAGCGCATTCGGAAAGTATTCAGACCCCTTGACTATTTCCACATTTTGTTACATTACAGCCTTATTCTAAAACGGATTAAATCATTTTCTCAATTTTTCTATTCCATGCGAGAAATTGCCAAGAATCTGAAGATCTCATACAACGCTGTGTACTACTCCCTTCACAGAACAGCGCAAACTGTCTCTAACCAGAAAATAAATAGGAGTGGGAGGCCCCGGTGCACAACAGTGCAAGAGGACAAGTACATTAGAGTGTCTAGTTTGAGAAACAGACGCCTCACAAGTCCTCAACTGGCAGCTTCATTAAATAGTACACGCAAAACACCAGTCTCAACGTCAACAGTGAAGAGACGACTCTGGGATGCTGGCCTTCTAGGCAGAGTTCCTCTGTCCAGTGTCTGTGTTCTTTTGCCCATCTGCATCTTTACTTTTTATTGGCCAGAGATATGGATTTTTCTTTGCAACTCTGCCTAGAAAGCGGTCTAAGGCAATGCATCGCAGTGCTAGCTGTGCAACTAGAGATCCTGGTTCGGGTCCAGGCTCTGTCGCAGCCGGCCGCGACCGGGAGACCCATTGGATGGCACACAATTGGCCCAGCGTCGTCCGGGTTAGGGGAGGGTTTGGCCGGCAGGGATGTTCTTGTCCCATCGCACACTAGCGACTCCTGTGGCAGGCTGGGCGCAATGCACGCTGACACGGTCGCCAGGTGTACGGAGTTTACTCCAACACATTGGTACACCTGGCTTCCGGGTTAAGTGGGCATTGTGTCAAGAAGCAGTGTGGCTTGGTTGGGTTGTGTTTTGGAGGATGCAAGGCTCTCGACCTTCGCCTCTCCCGAGTCCATACGGGAGTTACAGCGATGGGACAAGACTGTTACTACCAATTGGATACCACGAAATTGGGGAGAAAAAGGGGTAAAACAAAAGTCTTGAGCACTTCCACAGGCTTCAATCTTCCTTTTAAGAGGCATTTTGTCAGCTATCAGGTACAACTGAAGAACGAAGCAGGTGTTAAACATGGTCTTTGCTACAAAAAGCAGCAGTTGACTAGTCCATTGACAACATTTAAATCAGTTGCCCTTCATCAATATCTTCGGAAATACCATTAGTATCATTAGCTTAAAACAATTAAATCTGTTTGTGTTTTTATGATATTTTTGGACCAGGGTGAGGCTCTCTCTCCACTAGGATTCACCATCTTCATCAAAAGTTTTCATCATTTATCTGCAGATAAACTCCCAAAAGCCTACCAGTATGCAAATTAGGGAGCCAAATGAATGGCTCTCTTATGGATGCGATTTGGTTGGCTGCTGAAGAGTCACTCTAACGTCATTGTCTGGCAAGTCCTGATGTACTTTCTTTACTTGTCCCGATGCGATACCATGGACATATACCTACGTTGTGTGATTTATGAATAGCAAGGATATATGAGATGGACTTTCTTCAGTCGGTTTGACACCATTTATAAACTAGTCAAGCTTGCTGTTCTTCAGTCAAATCACAGTAAGCCTATGCGCCAGCACTTCGTGGTTGCATATGAAACACGCAAAATAAAATAAATGAATGTGCCAGAAAACAAAAGGCTAAGTGTATTCCGACTCATCGTTACCACATCATATGGGACATATGATCTGACTGCAACCACAACACACCCACCCAGGTAGGGCGAGGCGGGACAGACAGCAGATTGTCGAACCACAGTGTTTTTCATCACTCACAGGAGCTGCAGTGTATAGTTCATTTGAGCGTGAAAGGGCTTTTATTGTATAAAAGAAGCCTGTTTAGCCGACAGCCAGGGCCGGTGTAAAACACAAAGCCCAGATTGAAAAACTACATGACCAAAAGTATGTGGACACCTGCTCGTCAAACAGCTCGTTCCAAAATTGTGGGAATTAATATGGAGTTGCTGCTATAACAGCCTCCATTCTTCTGGGAAGGATTTCCACTAGATGTTGGAACATTGCTGCGGGGACTTGCTTCCATTCAGCCACAAGAACATTAGTGAGGTTGCACATTGTGATCTTAGGCTTGTGTGCGGCTGCTCGACCATGGAAACCCATGAAGCTCCCAACTAACAGTTATTGTGCTGATGTTGTTTCCAGAGGCAATTTGGAACTCGGTAGTGATTGTTGTAACCGAGGAAAGTTGATTATTACCAACTACGCACTTCAGCACACGGCTCAGCCGTTGTTGCTCCTAGACGTTTCCAGCTCACAATAACAGCACTGACAGTTAACCGGGGCAGCTCTAGCAGGGCAGACATTTGACAAACTGACTTGTTGGAAAGGTGGCATCCTATGACGGTGCCACGTTGAAAGTCACTGAGCTCTTCAGTAAGGCCATTCTTCTGCCAATGTTTGTCTATGGAGATAGCGTAGCTGCGTGCTTAATTTTATACCTGTCAGCAATGGGTGTGGCTGAAATAGACAAATACAATAATTTGAAGGGGTGTCCACATACTTTTGTGTATATAGTGTATTTATATCTGAGAAGTGGGGAAACTTTTCTTCAGCCTCTACTTCTCCTTTGCCTACTGATTTACTGTGTTCTGTCGCACACACACACACACACACACACACACACACACACACACACACACACACACACACACACACACACACACACACACACACACACACACACACACACACACACACACACACACACAGCTTTATTTGTCTGAGTGATTCGGCGGGGTTAGCTAGGTCCCCTTGCGGTGCTATACAATCCTCCCTCAATATGTTTGGCTGTGCGGTTTCTTTAGCTCCCTCCCTGCATTACGTCACACCAGAGCTATTCTAGCAGAGCTGGGGGATTAGGGAATGAAGAGAGTGAAACTCCAGAGTGCATCCCCTCTCGCCCCCAGCTGGTTTCAGTTCGCCCCCCCACCCCAGCGCACCTGCTTTTAGTTATTATCCCCCACCGCCGAAGCGAACTGGGCCTAGCTTTTCAGACTTCAGGACCTATTCAGTAGGTGGAGAAATAGCCACTTTTTCTTCACCGGTATTGTTAATGTATTCTCCTGGCTGGTGCATAGAGAGAGGTGGGAGCCATTGTGTTTTGTTATGAATCAGCCTGTGGAGGAGGAGGAGGAGGGTGTGTGTCTGTGTGTGGTTGCCTCTTGCTACTGTAAATCAACTCAGTGAAAGGGAGAGACCACCTGCAGAAGCAACAGCCTCATCTGAGCTACTCAGAAACGTGTGTGTGTGTGTGTGTGTGTGTGTGTGCTGAAAGTACTGGATCAATATTGAAAATGACAGATTCAGTAAATAAACGTGTGGCTCAGTTATTGGACGGTGCAACACATTCAGTACAAACATTTATAGTTGGAGCAAAATTATCCTGAAACTCTTTAAAATGCCAATATGTCAAGTTTTAACACTTTAAGAAAATACTCTCAATACATTCTATCATCTATATAAAAAACAAAACACTTCTCAAACACCCTTGCCTTAGTTCAAGAAAACAAGTGAAACCTCAGCTGCCACCAACTCTGAACAATAATGCATTAAGCTGTACTGTATGGCATGGAATTCACAATGGGAATAATTACGAGCCAGTGCTGCAGACGGCAGTGAGAGAGTGAATGTCGTATTTGATGGAGCAGCAGCCAGGCTCTCAGTCCATTAAAACAGCGCAGCAGCTGTACAGTAGAACATGAATTCTCCCAGTAGTGGCAGCTTGGAGGCCGGGCGGGTGGACGGTTAGCCCCCAGTGGTCACACTTGATTTATTTGATGTTGATTATGTCTCACATGTCTGGGGTTACACTACCTGAGTTCCAGACTTTACCCTCCAATTGTTCGTCTTAGTTCTCTGCTTAAAGTCATAATATGGTTGGTGATGAGATCACCATGTAAGGGAAACAACTTCCTTTGGCAATGACTCGCGCTGTGAGCAAACGCACCTTAACCTTTTCAATATACAGAATGACTCAATATATAATCTGTGTGCTGTAGCCTTTCTTCATCTGCAAGGATCCCTGAGGCAATAGTTGAGGAAAATGTCAGTTTATCAGATGTTTATAACTCTGTGTTCTTTCTAGGACAATAACGTTGTGCTTTATTAGTACCATAGCGAATGCATGTCATATTTTGAGAAACAGATTAGCAACCAATATCAGATGTTAATTTGAGTCAGAAATGTCTCACCAAAAAAACTAGCAATCTAAAAGCCTTACCTTGTATTATTTCTAAACTCCTGAGAAGTCTTGTAATTTGTCTGTATGATTTACATTGAAAAGAGTAAAAACAAAAACCTTGAACACCGTAGACCTCTGGGTCTGTTGGTTAACGGAACGAACACCCACGTCTATGACAGATTCATACACTTCAGGACCTACCGTAGAGAAACTCAGTGTTTCCCTTGTGGAGGGAGTTAAGAATGGCGCATAGAAATGCCAGGTGTCCACAAGGAAGAACACAAAAAAGGAGCTAATATGACAGGATTTTAAGCTCTCCCATCCAATACATTGTTGGAAAGTACGCAGCAAAAAAAAGGCCATTGGGGTTGTTCAAATGAGTTGAATAACAGAACATTTATTTGGCATAAAGACTAATTAGACAGTGAAGCCACATCAATTATTCCATAAGTTCCAGAATTTCCCGGTGTCAATCAAACAAGTTAGTCGGTATGAAGTCACTCCTTTTGTGACAGTGTTCTTTCAGTGCGGTCCTTTCTTCAGCAGAGAGAGAGAGAAGGACAAGGTTTTCCAAATTAATTGGATCATTGATTAAGAAGGAGCCATCTCACTTGACTGGCCTTAGACAATGAACCTACATAGGAGCCAGTGGAAAATTTACACTTGAATTAGATCCGGAAGAATAGATAGGATTAAAGAGGAAATGCCTATCTGTGTGGGGTCTACATGGAGGTCTTTCGCTCACACGTTGTTGTTGACAGGAGGGATATGAAGGACTCGAACATCTCAGAATATTGATTTGGGTGAGAGTTGAATGCATTCTCAGTAACTGTTTTTTTTCTCCCCCCGTCATGCAAATACTGAACAGGCTGTCTTTCAATTCACTTCTACTGCTCCCCCTGGTCAAGTCCATTTTTAAGTGGCATAAAAAGGCAATTGTTCAAAGTGCATGGGTTTTCTGTTGTTTTAAATCAATCAGTCATGGTATTTAGATTCAGTGATTTGTCCCGAATGAACAGACCCCCCTTGGCTTGACATCAAGAACAGATATTCCATCAGAAAAACATCTACCATGAAATGGTAAGGCTGTATCCTTGAGATCTAAGGTTATCGGTGTTTGCAGTTATGTCAATGGATAAGCACATGGGAAGTTGTGTGTTTCTCAGTAAAGAACACTGTACTGAATGTTCGCAACCTGGCAACTCCTAATTACCATAGCTACTCAAATCATCTCCAGCTTCTCCGTTCTCTTGTTGTCGTGGAGAGAACACACTCAGTCAACTTAACTTGAAAATTAAAGGTATACAAAGAGGGTACTCACTGCTGGGTTTCTGAGTAAATCAATGGACATGATGAATGAAGCAATTTCACACCGCATTCCTTTGGAGGGGAAAGCGTAAGTAGATTTTTTTTCTCTCTCAAAAGAACCACTCGTAATTGAGCTCGTGTTGACTAGCCTGGACACGGAGATAACTGTGGAGCACAACAACAAAAAGTAGCATAATATCTGGTTTAAAATCACATGTTTAAGATCAGTGGGAATGGGTATTTCATTGATACAAGTCATTATTTAATCGAGCTAGTTAATTGGTGCATTCCACTGGGAAAGAGTATAAGGATACCCAAACCAGAAAGGGCCATGTATCTCAACTGTACTAAAAAGATTAATAAATCATATGTCTGAATAATCAATAAATCATTGTAGTCAACCCTGGCGGAAAATATCCCTTAACATCAATCAAAGAAGCACTGGTCTGGTACCCAAATGGCACAGGTCTCAAAGGATGAGCAGGTGATGGAACGCAGCAGAGACAGACAGCAAAGAGAGGTGGGCGGAACCAAAGGTTGGAGGGAGGAGAGGAGGGAGTTGGAGAAATGAAAATGTATTTGTGTATTAGTGTCAAATCTGCTGGGAGAGAGTGCACAAAGGTCCTCCTCAACCTCCATTGGTAGGCTAATTGAGTTAATGACCTATTCCAGTTCCCGTAGCCATCTGTCCCTACAGTACATGGTTCCACTAAGTGGCTGCAGGTGAGTGTGCTGCAATTACCTTTCTGCGCCATTTTGAAACACCGCTGATACAGCAGGAAGAGTGGGTGGAAAAACATGCTGCACGCGGTGCAACTAATTGTACCATTACACAAACTGGTGAGTGCATAAAGGACAATCAGATGGCTTTGTTGGATCTTTGCCGGAAAATAACATGCTGCAGAAATACTGTTTGTCTGTTTCAGCTGCTGCTGTGTCTGAAGGATCAAATGATGTCAAAACAAGTCCATTTGCATGAGCACACAAATGTAAAGGACAATAAAGTTGTGTTTACTGAAAAGTTTCCACGAGATAAGGCAAAACTATTATCGCAATGTGTGTGTGTGTAACTGCACATTCAGTGTCTTCTCAAATCACATATCCACGTGTGATATTTATCCACCCGATTCAAATTCATTGTGTGTGTGTGTGTGTGTGTGAGTGTGGTACATGCCTGCTCTCAGAGTTCTTGTCCTGTCTATCAGTGGGTGCTGTGTTGAACAGCTTCTTTACGTATCTCTGTGAATTAGAATATCATAGACATGAACCATCTAAATCACTATCACCTTACATACTGTAGGTATGCAGACAACTACACTTACATACTGTAGGTATGCAGACAACTACACTTACATACTGTAGGTATGCAGACAACTACACTTACATACTGTAGGTATGCAGACAACTACACTTGGTTATGTAAAAAAACTGACGTTAACATGTATCTACCCCCCAAAATGGACAGCTCAGATGATGCAAAACCAATCACCTTTTCCAATTCATCCATCAGCTGATAGGTTATGAAGTCAGTAGGAGGAGGGCCCAACAGTAGATCTTGAAATTTGGCTTGGCCTCCTTCCACCCTCTGATTGGCTGGGAAACGAGAGGAGCAGGGTGTGATTGGGTGATAGACATTTTCTGTGATAAAAGCAGACAAAGGTGGAAACCGTAAGACGCACATAGTGTAAACCAAATTATAAACTGTGTGGTTTGAGCCCAAAATGCTGATTGGCTGACAGCCGTGGTATATCAGACCGTATACCACGGGTATGACAAAACATTTATTTTTACTACTCTAATTACGTTGGTAACCAGTTTATAATAGCAATAAGGCACCTCGGAGGTTTGTGGTATATAACCAATATACCACGGCTAAGGGCTGTGGTATATTGCGTCGTACGTAAGAACAGCACTTAGCCGTGGTATATTGGCAATATACCACACCCCCTCGTGCCTTATTGAATACACAACTCTTAACCCGTAAGGACATTATACATCATTTTTTCTAATCATTCTTTTCATTTTGTACTTTATTATAATTAATTGTAACTTTAACAGTTCAAGTGAAACTGTAAAGTAGAAGTCTGCCTTATACTTTGCGTCACTGAGGCTGTTATATCTTTCCCCTCCTTTTTTGTTGTTGTTGGTACTGCGTCTCCCTGGAAACCACGGGTCATGGTGATGCTCCATAAGGCATCATTTAAAGAAGCCTTAAGTGGATGAGAGCAGTGCTCAGGACGCACTTTCTCTGGTCGAGAGGTTCATTTACTTAATGCACCCGATGCGGAAATAGTGCTGACTTCAGCTAGCTAGCTCGCTGGGAGTGGTGGAAGAGTGGAACCACTGGCACAGTACAATAAGGCACAAGAGCGCAGAGGGACAAAAATAGGTAATTGGCGCAATTTGGCACTGTTTTGAAGAAAAGGGATAAAAAGAAAATACAAAAACTGAATAGATACCATTTCACAGACAAAAATATACTTGTGGAAATTGTAGTCTGGCAACTCGAAGAAGTTCGTCCATTGAGACCATTATAGTGATTCAACACTGTCATGACCCTGTGAATGTTACATGTATGGGGATAACGCAAAACCAGGGACTGCATCTCCAGATATAGAACACTTGCTTTGTTTCAGCAGGTGACATCGAGTAAGCCTACCTTGATATCTTTACACAATGCTAGCCCACATCTACGACAACTGATGACTTCCTGGACAGGGAATGAGATGCCTCGGCCCCAGTCTTCCCTCCCGACGTAGAAGACCCAGACAGGTTGAGGCATGGAGGACCATGGATCTAGAGGAGAGGATGCTACCAGGGAGACAGGAAGCAGGAAATGGGGGCTCATATCCCTTGACCCGCTGTGTGGCTTTTAATTAAGAGGATTAGGAGAGGAACGGCTGGATAAAGGTTAGCACTCTTCCTTCTGGGACCCGGCAACAACATCTCTCCCTCCTTCTCCCCAAACTGGCATGCTGAGGTAGCTAGGATGGTTTGGCCTCCCGACACTGCACAGCCAGCAGCTAATTAGCACACTCTCTACCATCACCCCCACCCCCTTTCGACTGATGAGTCAGAGCTCACCTCCTAGTCACCCCGAGAAGAGACACAGGTGTGGAGGATGGAGTAAACATGAGGGGAGGGACTGAGTGGAGAGGCAGAGAGAGAAAGGGGTTGAGAAGGAGAGAGAGGGGGAGAGAGGAGACTGAGAGGAGAGGCAGAGAGAGAAAGGGAGCGAGAGTGAGGAGAGACGGGGACAAAGGAGACTGAGGGGAGTGACAGAGAGAGAAAAGGGTAGAGAAGGAGAGAGGAGACTGAGGGGAGATGTATAGATAGAAAGGGAGGGAGAGAGAAAGGGGGTAAAGAATCAAGGATTAAAGGTTTATCTCATTGACTGCATTTCTACACAATTTAAAAACTCTAAAGTGCTGCACTGAACAAAAATATAAACGCAACATGTAAAGTGTTGGTCCCCTGTTTCATGAGCTGAAATAGTATTTGCAGCGGAAATAGATGCATAATACACGCTATCAAGTCAAAACAAGGAGGACTTCAAATGCCGACATTCACAGGCGTCGCGTGAGTCTTAAGTTTTAGGAAGCTCTTTTTTTCACCATAAAATGTTGCCTTATTAATAAAGGATTGCATGCATCTATCATCACATTTACAGACTAATGTAAGATAGGCTACCATTCCTAATATGATGAGTAGATTGCATAGTTATAATTTAGGCTAATAATATAACCCAATCACTGTTTGCAAAACATACATTTCTGAAAAAATCGTACCTGAGTGCGTAGGGACATATCAGGCACAGAGACGTTTCCTCTCCTTTCTTTACACTGGAAAAATGTGACCTTTAATAAACTCATTTCAAGCAATTCTACTACAGTTTATATGACTGAGACAAGCAACATCTTTATTTTTAGATATGAAACAAAGTAGCCTACTCTGCTGACACTGACAAACAGATCTGAAAAAATGACCTTGAATAAAACCATCTACAAACAGGGGAGACACAAATTGTACAATATGACATCCATCTAGCCTGGAGGAGGGAATTATTGTCCCCCCTCAAAAAACGTTCCAGCGGTACTGATCTAATGATAAAGACAGTGAACCGGGATGCTCTTGGCTGGTGCTAATAAGATCACCGGGATGCTCTCCGTTGGTGCTAATAAGATCACCAGGATGCTCTCCGTTGGTGCTAATAAGATCACCGGGATGCTCTCCATTGGTGCTAATAAGATCACCAGGATGCTCTCCGTTGGTGCTAATAAGATCACCAGGATGCTCTCCGTTGGTGCTAATAAGACCAATGGGATGCTCTCCGTTGGTGCTAATAAGATCACCAGGATGCTCTCCGTTGGTGCTAATAAGATCACCAGGATGCTCTCCGTTGGTGCTAATAAGACCACTGGGATGCTCTCGGCTGGTGCTAATAAGATCACCAGGATGCTCTCCGTTGGTGCTAATAAGACCACTGGGATGCTCTCGGTTGGTGCTAATAAGATCACCAGGATGCTCTCCGTTGGTGCTAATAAGATCACCGGGATGGTCTCGGCTGGTGCTAATAAGACCACTGGGATGCTCTCCGTTGGTGCTAATAAGATCACCAGGATGCTCTCCGTTGGTGCTAATAAGATCACCAGGATGGTCTCGGCTGGTGCTAATAAGATCACCAGGATGCTCTCGGTTGGTGCTAATAAGATCACCAGGATGCTCTCCATTGGTGCTAATAAGATCACTGGGATGCTCTCTCTGTTGGTGCTAATAAGACCACTGGGATGCTCTCGGCTGGTGCTAATAAGATCACCAGGATGCTCTCCGTTGGTGCTAATAAGACCACTGGGATGCTCTCGGTTGGTGCTAATAAGATCACCAGGATGCTCTCCGTTGGTGCTAATAAGATCACCGGGATGGTCTCGGCTGGTGCTAATAAGATCACCGGGATGCTCTCGGCTGGTGCTAATAAGATACGCCACTGTTCGCTCAACTGGGAGTAGAGAATTAGAGACAGATTAGTCTTATCTGTGACTTCTCTTTCCAGCAGTAGCCATTTGCTTTCTAAACTATGTTTTTCCTACAATTGTATTTTGAAATATTGTGATAGGCCCAGGCCTATTTAACTGCTTCTCACTGACCACTGCAACTCAACAAATCAGCTATTTGGTAGGGTATTTACCGCACACACTGTCCAAATTACATGGTTAAAACAATCCAGAGCAAATTTTTTAAAGAAGCTAATGATCCTTTGGAACAAATCATGCTCCCTAGAGTAGTATTTTTGAATGATTGTCATCATTTCTATATAGGCACAAGTAATTATATAGCAAATTTTTGCCAATTTAAATCAATTTACTTTAGGGGAATCTTATCTTCCCGTAGCCTATTGGACACGCCGCCTATGATGACATCAATGTGAAAGTAACCGATGCATAAAACAGCTGGCCGCAAGGCTTACAAGGCCGAGTTCAAATGCTGACATCAAATTCAAAGCAATCAGCGCACTGCCTAAACGGCTGACCGGCACGTCTCTGCTCACTGATAAGAAAAAGGTCTGCAGGTTGGCAGCTTCTCTCCTAAAGACAGCCATCCAATACACTAAACAGACGGGATTGTAATAATTTGAGTCTACTTTTTTAAAGCTTCGAGCTAGGGTATGGCGACTACCCTGTCATACCCAACTGATGCCCCTGGGAGTAAGTAAATATGAGACAAATGAGTGATGAAGGCTAGAAAAGTAGGTGAGAGGGAGAGAGTGTAGGGTTGGGTACTATCCAGATATCCATACCTTCGTACCGTACCTGTGCCATGCGGGGGTATACAGTATTATCGGCGGTGCACAGAAGGGGCGCTATTTTTTCCAAATGTAAAACAAAAAGCTACAAAATATCAGTTACAAGAATACTAACAAAAATCGAACAAGTACTAAGGATGCAAACATGAACTATGAGGACAGACAGACAACCTAGCTCAAAGTTATGCAAGTATCTTAAACAACTACTCACAGTTTGCTGCGTGCACAAAACAAATATTAGACAGCAGGGATCTTAATCTAGGAGGGGATTGTCTCTGCTGTTACCATCTTGGAAGCTAGACACATTTATTAAGTTAGCAAAACGTAGTTGGAGTTAGTCATTTGTCAGATCTTAGATAGTTAACATAACAGTTATAAGATATAGAACTGGCAACATTGGTAGTAAATTTCATCACCTCACAAAGTTCCCATTTTGCTCTTTATGCTTCTTTGTAAACAAACATACCTGACTGACTCAATCAGCTGTTTTGGGGAACTACCGGTTAGCTTCATAAGAAGGCAATCTGCTTTATCTGTTAACCTAGTGTACAAGTAAAAAATAAAACTGCTGCTATTTCTTCAAAACATACAAATATTATATTTTAATTAAAAAAAATATATATATTGTTAACACTAATGACTTATTGAAAATCATACCGTGGGTATTTCAAAACACCCAGGTACACGATATATGATATACTGCCTCTACCATGAGAGAAAGTAATGAAACGTTTACAGAAGCACCCCAATGGAGTACATTAGCCTGTAAAGTAAAACATACTGTTCAGACCTCAAACTGTAGAGCATCAGCTTTGATTATACCCCATTTCAAGGCCTAGTCATCTCATAAGAAGGAACCATTCTCCCCAGAGAAAATGTATTGGCTTTACCAACCTAGCAACCGGATTGAATGATTTGAAATAAGGTTTACAATTCACAATTATTACATCTACGTGTCAGCCACTGTGAATATAACCAGCCCATGTAGGCAGATTTAGCTGCGAAAATACAAATGAAATACAGAATTCTCACCCATCACCAATTTGCATTGATGTCTGAAATACAACAAATCCTCATCGCCCTCATCTCAAGCTTTCCTTCAACAAATACTGGGGAAGATGACTTGAAGAGAACATGGCTTCAATGTTTATTTTTCTAGGCAAGTCAGTTAAGAACAAATTCTTATTTTTAATGACAGCCTAGGAACAGTGGGTTAACTGCCTTGTTCAGAGGCAGAACGACAGATTTGTACCTTGTCAGCTCGGGGATTCAAACGTGCAACCTTTCGGTTACTAGTCCAACGCTCTAACCCCTAGGCTACCCTGCCGCCCCAATGTACGGGTAGTTGCCTTTATCGAAAAACCTTTATCGTATGTCTTTTCCACAAATGGTCTAGATCTGAAAGAAAAGAATAATGTCTAGATTACTACACTGTGTTCCCATGATCCAAAGAATTTAAAAAGAGATCTACTGAATGGAGAAAAGCAACACATTTGGCCAAGAGTGAAATAGCACCGTATGATGGCCTTTTTTTTCAACCACGGAACAATATTAATGATCAAAAGGTTATTTATTCTGATAATAGAACATTTCCTATGCCTACAATTACTTTTTCTGGGAACAGAAGAAAAATACCTACTTGGAGGTATTTCCACACTTAGCTACTTCAGTAAAAATTGAATGGCAGACGTGTTCTGCAGAAGAAAAGCATCAGTCTTTGTACTGTACGGTATATTCATATGGAGTTACAGCTTCATAAAATCACTTTCCACATCAAGTCAAGCCAGAACAAAAACAGGCATATGAAGGACATGCATGTTTACTTCAGGTGAGTCATCTTGATATGTACTTTTTGGAGTGACCTGTCATTACTTGCGATTACTGAAGTTGAATGCGTCATGAAAAGGTGTGATTAGAAGCAGAATACATTGGAGGTAAAGCATCATATGTAATGGATGTTACTGTGACATTTTTCCAATTAGCATATAGTAAAATGTTAATGGATGGCAAACTAAAGGTTGGCTCAGAGCACAGAGCTTCCATTGCTCTAATAATGTTGTGCAGTCTTGTCATCACTTAAAGATTAGCAAAAGCCTAGCGGGCCAGTAACCGAAAGGTTGCTGGTTTGAAACCCAGAGTCGACTAGGTGAAAAATCTGTCGATGTGCCCTTGAGCAAGGCACTTAACCCTAATTACTCCTGTAAATCACTCTGGATCAGAGCGTTCTACTAAATGACTAAACTGTAAAAGTAAGTGCAATGGCTTGTATTCATGGATGCCAAGGGAAACCAGGCTTCCCCCCAAAAAACATAAAATAATTTATCTTTTGTCTCTCTGTGATTCAGAATTTTCCCTCAGTTCGCAAGAGGCTGAATGTATTTCACCAGAGACAGCATCCGAGCGAGTGAAACAGCACGTCTCTGTATGTGTAGGCCAGCTATCTGATGTGGTCTAGTCCAAAAGAGTATAACATTGTTGCCGCCTGTAGCATTGAATGCAAGGGAAGCAGGCGAGCATTTGGCCTCCCTTCATATTTAAAGAAATGTATAATAATAGCCAATCAGCATTGAGCTAAATTGAGTGAGCTCAACTGTGAATGGTACTGGTGCATAAAAAAAAGCGTCAAGGGAAGCCAGTTTGGATTAGGCTTCACTCCGATCATATCGAGAGCATACGTCATTGACAAAAACTTGTGCATCTCGTGTTGTTGTCCTCCGGTGGCTAGCTAGCTAGCTAAAATTGTCTCTTTCCTAAATTAGCCATGGATGGAGATAGGGATTTGGACTTGTGGTTTTACGTACATTTCTGTACTGGCCAATGATTATAATGTATATTCTGATCCAACCATAAATGCATACATTGTGCCCCTGGTCTGAGAGGATGGAAGTTCAATATGTAGCTAAAAGGCTCATGTTAAATAACACACACAAATCAGAGCAATTGACAGCCACATCATATTTAGCTTACGTTGATTGGACTTAATTGTTTTTGTTATCTTTTAGTTGTCACTGTATTAAAAACTAAGCAGAGGTGATTTGATGATGTTGAAATGTTGAAGTTGAAATGGTGCTGGAATAGTGGAGGCAGCTCCTGTTTTCTTTACAACTTGCGGTAACTCTCCGTGGTTCTAAATCGATAGTCGTTTAGTGGTCCGAAAATGTCAGAAACAACTTTGCTTGACTTTGCTTAACTGTTACATGCAATATGCTTTGTGGACTTCACTGGACAGAGGTTGCTCTCTGGTTTTGTGATAAAACAATTGTCACGGTAGTCGTAAGGAGAGGACCAAAACGCAGCGGGAATATGTACACTCATCTTCTTTATTACGGACAAAGAAGGAAAAACCCAAAACAAACACGTATACGAAACACAACGACGAATAACAGGCCGGTAAGGCACAAAGCTGTACACAGCACAATCTCCCACAAACTAACAGGTGAAAACAGGCGACCTAAGTATGACTCTCAATCAGCAACAACGATGTACAGCTGTTCCTGATTGAGAATCATACCAGGCCAACACAGAAATACAAAACTAGAACAGCCCCTTAGAAATACAAACACAAGAACATACCCAACACCCCGGAACACATAAATCAAATACCCCTCTACAATACACACACCCCCCCGGACCACCTAAATCAACTACCCCCTCTACATCGACACTTACACCAATAAACCCCAGAAACACTCTATACAAAATATCCCTCTATCTAAACACATACACAAAACCATGAAAACAAATACCCTCTGCCACGTCCTGACCAAACTACAATAACAAATAGACCCCTTTACTGGTCAGGACGTGACAACAATGGTGTGGTTGAATTTATTCTGCCACTGTGTCTTCTTATTGTCTCGGCTTTAGGCTTATCTAACACTGTGTCAAGGCATATTAACTAACAGGTTATAGAGCAAACAACACAATTATCGCAACACATAGGTTGCAATATGGCTTTTTTGGGGGGTTTGGCTTCCCCACTGATAATACCCACGCACCGCTACTGTGTAAATGTAAAAAAAGATATAATACAAATACTGAGCTATATTTTATGCTCCAAAAATTTGGGAAATTACATTATTTTACACTAATACAATTTCTCAGAGAGAGATTTTGTTTTACAAGTAATTTAAAAAAATGCTATTACAGGCATCAAATACACCTGAATCTGTGGCTTTCTCTAGGAAAGGAAAATCCTATAGAACCCGGAGAGCATGGACACCATTGGAGGTGTGAAGACGGATTAAAACGTGAAAGCGACAAAATTCATCAGTTACTTTGTGAATTAAATTGTCGTGTTTGGATAGTTTCAAGAGTTTATGAAGAGCTATGAATTTTGCAATGCTTCATGGTACTGTAAGTTCTATGGATGTTACCGGGAAACGGTTTTATTTTTGGTCATTGGATGGCGGATAGTTCAAAGAGATAGCGACACAGGGGTGCAATCCAATCATTTAAACTGAGTTGATTAGATTAGAATCTGGGTGTGTTTCCATGTCTTTTGTTTTAACAGGCAAAATGCTTGGGTACCACCTTGACATCTCTGATCTGCTTGCCTCAATAAATTCATGCTAGAAAATTGGACACCAGGATTTGTATCTAGTCTCTTAATAATTGCATAATGGTGCAAGTTAGACACACGTTCATTATAGTCATACTAAGTGGTGAGGCAATGCTTGTTACCTTAGCTACATCCTCTAGACTCACAAGGCCAGTTTTTATTTTTTATTTTATTTTTTTATTTCACCTTTATTTAACCAGGTAGGCAAGTTGAGAACAAGTTCTCATTTACAATTGCGACCTGGCCAAGATAAAGCAAAGCATTTCGACACATACAACAACACAGAGTTACACATGGAATAAACAAACATACAAACAATAATACAGTAGAAAAATAAGTCTATATACAATGTGAGCAAATGAGGTGAGATAAGGGAGGTAAAGGCAAAAAAGGCCATGGTGGCAAAGTAAATATACTGCTCAAAAAAATAAAGGGAACAATTAAACAACACATCCTAGATCTGAATGAAAGAAATAATCTTATTAAATACTTTTTTCTTTACATAGTTGAATGTGCATGTCAACAAAATCACACAAAAATAATCAATGGAAATCCAATTTATCAACTCATGGAGGTCTGGATTTGGAGTCACACTCAAAATTAAAGTGGAAAACCACACTACAGGCTGATCCAACTTTGATGTAATGTCCTTAAAACAAGTCAAAATGAGGCTCAGTAGTGTGTGTGGCCTCCACGTGCTTGTATGACCTCCCTACAATGCCTGGGCATGCTCCTGATGAGGTGGCGGATGGTCTCCTGAGGGATCTCCTCCCAGACCTGGTCTAAAGCATCTGCCAACTCCTGGACAGTCTGTGGTGCAACGTGGCGTTGGTGGATGGAGCGAGACACGATGTCCCAGATGTGCTCAATTGGATTCAGGTCTGGGGAACGGGCAGGCCAGTCCATAGCATCAATGCCTTCCTCTTGCAGGAACTGATGACACACTCCAGCCACATGAGGTCTAGCATTGTCTTGCATTAGGAGGAACCCAGGGCCAACCGCACCAGCATATGGTCTCACAAGGGGTCTGAGGATCTCATCTAGGTACCTAATGGCAGCCAGGCTACCTCTGGCGAGCACATGGAGGGCTGTGCGGTCCCCCAAAGAAATGCCACCCCACACCATGACTGACCCACCGCCAAACCGGTCATGCTGGAGGATGTTGCAGGCAGCAGAACGTTCTCCACAGCGTCTCCAGACTCTGTCACATCTGTCACGTGCTCAGTGTGAACCTGCTTTCATCTGTGAAGAGCACAGGGCGCCAGTGGCGAATTTGCCAATCTTGGTGTTCTCTGGCAAATGCCAAACGTCCTGCACGGTGTTGGGCTGTAAGCACAACCCCCACCTGTGGACGTCGGGCCCTCATACCACCCTCATGGAGTCTGTTTCTGACCGTTTGAGCAGACACATGCACATTTGTGGCCTGCTGGAGGTCATTTTGCAGGGCTCTGGCAGTGCTTCTCCTGCTCCTCCTTGCACAAAGGCGGAGGTAGCAGTCCTGCTGCTGGGTTGTTGCCCTCCTACGGCCTCCTCCACGTCTCCTGATGTACTGGCCTGTCTCCTGGTAGCGCCTCCATGCTCTGGACACTACGCTGACAGACACAGCAAACCTTCTTGCCACAGCTCGCATTGATGTGCCATCCTGAGCCACTTGTGTGGGTTGTAGACTCCGTTTCATGCTACCACTAGAGTGAAAGCACCGCCAGCATTCAAAAGTGACCAAAACATCAGCCAGGAAGCATAGGAACTGAGAAGTGGTCAGTGGTCCCCACCTGCAGAACCACTCCTTTATTGGGGGTGTCTTGCTAATTGCCTATAATTTCCACCTGTTGTCTATTCCATTTGCACAACAGCATGTGAAATTTATTGTCAATCAGTGTTGCTTCCTAAGTGGACAGTTTGATTTCACAGAAGTGTGATTGACTTGGAGTTACATTGTGTTGTTTAAGTGTTCCCTTTATTTTTTTGAGCAGTGTACAATATAGCAAGTAAAACACTGGAATGGTAGATTTGCAGTGGAAGAAAGTGCAGTGTAGAAATAGAAATAAAGGGGTGCAAAGGCGCAAAATAAATAAATAAATACAGTAGGGGAAGAGGTAGTAGTTTGGGCTAAATTATAGATGGGCTATGTACAGGTGCAGTGATCTGTGAGCTGCTCTGACAGCTGGTGCTTAAAGCTAGTGAGGGAGATAAGTGTTTCCAGTTTCAGAGATTTTTGTAGTTCGTTCCAGTCATTGGCAGCAGAGAACTGGAAGGAGAGGCGGCCGAAGGAGGAATTGGCTTTGGGGGTGACCAGAGAGATATACCTGCTGGAGCGTGTGCTACAGGTGGGTGCTGCTACGGTGACCAGTGAGCTGAGATAAGGGGGGACTTTACCTAGCAGGGTCTTGTAGATGACCTGGAGCCAGTGGGTTTGGCAACGAGTATGAAGCGAGGGCCAGCCAACGAGAGCGTACAGGTTGCAGTGGTGGGTAGTATATGGGGCTTTGGTGACAAAACGAATGGCACTGTGATAGACTGCATCCAGTTTATTGAGTAGGGTAATGTAGGCTATTTTGTAAATGACATCGCCGAAGTCGAGGATCGGTAGGATGGTCAGTTTTACAAGGGTATGTTTGGCAGCATGAGTGAAGGATGCTTTGTTGCGAAATAGGAAGCCAATTCTAGATTTGATGTGAGTCTGGAAGGAGAGCTTACAGTCTAACCAGACACCTAGGTATTTGTAGTTGTCCACATATTCTAAGTAAGAACCGCCCAGAGTAGTGATGCTGGACGGGCGGGCAGGTGCAGGCAGCGATCGGTTGAAGAGCATGCATTTAGTTTTACTTGTATTTAAGAGCAGTTGGAGACCACAGAAGGAGAGTTGTATGGCATTGAAGCTCGTCTGGAGGGTTGTTAACACAGTGTCCAAAGAAGGGCCTGAAGTATACAGAATGGTGTCGTCTGCGTAGAAGTGGATCAGAGACTCACCAGCAGCAAGAGCGACATCATTGATGTATACAGAGAAAAGATTTGGCTCAAGAATTGAAGCCTGTGGCACCCCCATAGAGACTACCAGAGGCCCGGACAACAGGCCATCCGATTTGACACATTGAACTCTATCAGAAATGCATTTAGTCACATAATATTGGACTCAGATTGATAAATATGGTTTATTGTATTCAACATAATTTCTACATAATGGTTGGATAACTTCCATCCAACTATAAAAAGTGACCCCTCATCTTCAGCCGATGGGGATTTCCACCAAACTACAGTCTTGCTGGAAGATCGACTTGCGGCCAAGAGTCAGCCTCCTGGTAAAACACTATTTTCATGTCATCTGAACATAACACTGGTTCCAATCAAAGTGCTAATGCTGTTTATCAAACTCCAATCGGTGCTATGGTCAGATTGCATGGGTGTGAGAGCCCAGCAGGTGCTGTAACTGTTTGGTTCAAATGTAAGCAATAGGGTCTTGACTTCAACATTAAGGTGTCACTTTTAATAACACTGCAACCCAAGATGGCGTTCAGGTGAAGAGCTGCTTTGCCAGAGAAGAGCCGTCGACACAGTCAGTCACCTAGAACCCCAACTGATCTGACTGTGTTAAAAAAACATTTATTCAACTAGACTTACAACTCATGTTGAAAAAGCATTCCATTTAAAGTATCTGTTCTCAGTACTATGATTGTTAGACAAAAGTTAGACAAAGCCTGATTGCTCAAAGTACAGAAGTCTACACAGCTGTGGTTTTACTTTTTATTGAAGACAAACTCGTAAGCCCTAAAAAAACAATCCTGACACAGAGCTAAGGTTTTCAGCTTGGTCTGCATGCGATGCATGACTCAATCAGGTTCCGCCCGGGCACCTCCCATTGCACTAGCAACAAGGACACACCGATATTTAATCAAATTAGCAGGGCTATAACTGCTGTGTCTGCAAGGTCTCCTCGTCCACTGGCAGAGGAGGGAGGGGCAAGGAGGGAGGACTGATGTTGTGGCTGCTAAGTGACTTAAGTGCCAGAAGAGGGCAAAAAACACGACCCATTAATTTTCAAATTAAGTATTCCCTGCCGGCACTGGTTTTGTCCTTAGTCGTAAAGGGATTGACATGGAGGTTATGGTCCCTGTGTTTCATCTCCAGGCCTTGTCTTATCAAGTCCCCTCAGGTTTGATACCAGTGTCTGGGTGTCTCTGCTGCGCTACAGCCAATTAACCTGCTGGAGTGATGAGCTGCACCACACATCGCGGAATATGTCTGAGCCTGCCTCTCTGATTGTTCTAATTGCTGGGCGTTCTCATTAACTGAAGTCGATAAGAGTGTTGGTGCAGGATAGCACAGTATGTGTGGAAGTATGTTTTTGCTTACACCATACAATCAGTTCTGCCATTAATTGAGGGGAATATGGATCGCTTACGTGTGGACGAGAAATGATTTGTTTTGAGCGGGACATGCATAAACAAACAGACAGATCTGTATTTTAGTGTTTCCCTTTTCTTATACAATAATAAATGAGGTGTTAGTGGCTCACAAATGGCAATGATCGCCTCTGTCAATGGTTCATTAAACCCCAATAATGACCATTGGTCTTGAGACACATTCACTGCATCTCATCAAGCATCTGATTCAGTCTTGTCAGACTCAACCCTCAAACAACCCAAATCAATACACTGACTGATTATCATACACAGTTAGCATTCATCTACGGCACCTGACAAAGTTAGACCCCCCCACCCCCAAAAAGCCGTTACAGTAGAAGGTCACTTCTATTATTTAAACAGTACTGACCAGGTGCAACATCTACAAACACTACTGACCAGGTGCAACATCTAAAAACACTACTGACCAGCTTCAACATCTACAAACACTACTGACCAGCTTCAATATCTACAAACACTACTGACCAGGTTCAACATCTACAAACACTACTGACCAGGTTCAACATCTACAAACACTACTGACCAGCTTCAACATCTACAAACACTACTGACCAGGTTCAACATCTACAAACACTACTGACCAGGTTCAACATCTACAAACACTACTGACCAGGTTCAACATCTACAAACACTACTGACCAGGTGCAACATCTACAAACACTACTGACCAGCTTCAACATCTACAAACACTACTGACCAGCTTCAACATCTACAAACACTACTGACCAGGTGCAACATCTACAAACACTACTGACCAGGTGCAACATTTACAAACACTACTGGCCAGGTGCAACATCTACAAACACTACTGACCAGGTTCAACATCTACAAACACTACTGACCAGATTCAACATCTACAAACATTACTGACCAGGTTCAACATCTACAAACACTACTGACCAGCTTCAACATCTACAAACACTTCTGACAAGGTTCAACATCTACAAACACTACTGACCGACTACTGCTGATCAATGGAGGTAAAAAAATCATTGAAGCTACAGAATTTGTGGGACTTTTTTCTGTTACAATTGACTGGGCACCCCTTGAGATAGACATCCCTTTCAAGGTATGGTTCCTAAGAGACAAGGTATGGTTCCTAAGAGACAAGGTACGGTTCCTAAGAGACAAGGTACAGTTCATAAGAGACAAGGTACGGTTCATAAGAGACAAGGTACGGTTCATAAGCGAGCGCCATGATCAGTGAGAGGGTGAAAGATAAGAGGGATGGATGGATGAAGGAGGTAGAGACTCTGCTCGACAAGTAGCCCACCTCTGGACGCCAACTGAAATGACCTTGATTTATGAGGTGTGAAGTCATGTCTGCACCACGCCCTCATAAATCCAAGGCCAAAACCTCCAGATACTTTTGATGATCAATAAAACATAATTGGATTTCTCGCACATATTTGAACAGAAGTATTATAAAACCACATGGAAAACTCTAAATTCTGTGTTTTAATGCCCATCAGTGGCACTTTCGGTAAATAAATCTCTCCGAAACGGCCAACTTATGGGCCTTTAACGTTTTCTGTACGACAAAAAAAAGTTATTGTTTCATATTAATATTACTACTTCCAATGTCCCTGGGTCTGTTCTATGGTGATAGAAGTCACAACTCTCCTTGATACAGAAATGAACACGACCTCTTACAAAAGGATCTCCATTTATGACATTAACCCTTTACGGTCCACATTAAATCCATTTAAATTTCAACAAAAGCATTCTGCAGTGTTGTACGCCATTAATTTCAAATTGAATCCCAATATTTAACAAGAAAAAACATACTCTTGAGCAAAAGAAGTGAAGAGAGAGAGAGAGAACACAGTCCATTAAATCAATTAAGTCTCCTGCCAGAGTCTAGGTGAGGGATAATTACTTAGGGAGGGCGATCAGAGACTAATCTAATGATGATGCCCTTTCGTATGCTCCCAGACTTGATGAAGCTGCAGCTCCTATGGGAGTGGCTTGACAGTGAAACCACAGCAACCACATACACAGGTAGAGAGAGATAGAGATGGGGGAGAGAGAGATGGGGAGAGAGAAAGAAAGATGGGGAGAGAGAGCGATGGGGTGAGAGAGAGATGGGGAAGAGAGAAAGAGAAATGAGGGAGAGAGAATGAGAGATGGAGGAGAGAGAAAGAGAAATGAGGGAGAGAGAAAGAGAGATGGGAGAGGGAGAGAGAAAGAGAAAGAGAGATGGGGAGAGAAAGAGAGATGGGGAGAGAATGAGAGAGATGGGGAGAGAAAGAGAGAGATGGGGAGAGAAAGAGAGAGATGGGGAGAGAAAGAGAGAGATGGGGGAGAGGGAGAGATGGGGAGAGAGAATGAGAGATGGAGGAGAGAGATAGAGAGATGGGGGAGAGGGAGAGATGGGGAGAGCGAATGAGAGATGGGGGAGAGCAAGAGAGACATGGGGGAGAGAAAGAGAGAGATGGGGAGAGAAATAGAGAGATTGGGGAGAGAATGAGAGATGGGGGAGAGAGAAAGAGAGATGGGGAGAGAAAGAGAGAGAGATGGGGAGAGAAACGGTGATGGGAAGAGAAAGAGAAAGAGATGGGGAGAGAAAGAGAAAGAGATGGGGAGAGAGAATGAGAGATGGGGAAGAGAGAATGAGAGATGGGGTGAGAGAGAGAGATGGGGGAGAGAGAGAGAGAGAGAGATGGGGAGAGAAACGGAGATGGGGAGAGAGAGAGAGAGAGAGAGATGGTGAGAGAGAAAGAGAGATGGGGAAGAGAGAAAGAGAGATGGGGAGAGAAAGAGAGATGGGGGAGAGAGAGAAAGATGGGGAAAGAGAGCGAGATGGAGAGAGAGAGAGGTGGGGAGAGAGAGAGAGA